>NC_064538.1:17554934-17837434 GCF_023856365.1 Brienomyrus brachyistius | reverse complement strand
TGGCAACCGTGATGCAATAGACCAGAATTGGTCTATTCTCTGTATAGAGAAGCACACAAATACGCAGCATCGCTTGTTATTTAGCACTGAGTGAGCACAGTGAGTCATTCCGAAGGTGCCACAGCTAGTCGCTTGCTGTTCCCAATCACTGGAAGTTTGTTAAACAAGAGACCAGATTGAGTGGAAAACTGCAAAATTTTTCTTTTCATACGAGTGCAATAAATACTGATGTATTTACATTCTTTCGATGCATCTTCCACAGTACAAAGTCTACTTATAATTATAGATACTTAATTAGTCCACATGTGGAAATTCTCTTTACACCTCCCTCAGCTTGTTTTCTTTAGGTGCAAGCAAACTGGCCTCAAAAGTCAGACACCCAGGGAGCTGGTGGTTAAATGTGTTGCACAAAGGCTATATTATAATGCAAAGTTTCGCTAAAACATTTTTACTTTTTTTAATTTTTTGTCATAAAAAACAAACCTTAGTAAGTATTGTAATTTTAATGATTGTTTCTTTTCAAAGTTATATAGTATAGGTTTAAAAAACAGTTTAAAGTTTAGCACTGCTCTTTTGTATGAGGTCTACCAATCAGTCATGTTCAGCCTCGCTGTTTTAATCACTCTTGGGAACCGGAGATGACTTTGGCTTGAGGTTGCAATGTGGTAGTTAATTCTTTGAGAGCTGGCTGTTCATCCACTGCAAATGTCTGTAGATCTTCACATATGAAATTGATGATAAGCTTGTCAACAGTCGTTTGAGGGACACGTTTGCTTGCTGCTACCAACATCACATCTGGCAACTTGGCCTGCTTATGTGATGTGGATGTACTCTTCCATTGTCGACTAGCTGTCACAATGATGTCATGGTACTGATCAGTGTTTAATGGATGTTTCCTCTGGAAATATCACAGACGAATTATACAAAGGAAAATATAAATTATATCAGCCAAACTATACATCAGTCAGACTCTAAGTCCCCAGTATGCAGGAATATCCAAAAATAAGAGGCAACTTTCACATAAATACTGCTTGCCAAAAGTACGTGCTGTTATTTTGCCCCAAATTACGTGGGATTAGTATTATGTGGGCATGTCTTTAAAGGGCAGACTTGTGTAACAACCACAAGCCATTTTCATTCTTCACCTTTATCGTCCCATCACTTAAATTTAGCTTTAACTATCATGAGTGCATAGCTGATATCTACTGATACCTTTAGTCTTAGGGTTTTACGTAATACAAGTAGCTTAATAGTAGCTTCTGTATCATATTTCAAACAGGGGGGCGGCATGGTGGTGCAGTGCGTGCTGCGTGGGACACAGGAAGGGTCTATACAAGCAATAAGCTTTTTTTAGACACCAGCACACTGTTGCCTCACACCTCTGAGACCCGGGTTCGAGTCTCCGCCTGGGTCACATGTGTGCGGAGTTTGCATGTTCTCCCCATGTTGTCGTGGGGGTACTCCGGTTTCCCCCCACAGTCCAAAGATATGCTGAAGCTAATTGGACTTACTCAATAGGAGTGTATGTGTGAGTGTGTTCTGCGATGGGCTGACCCCCCCATCCTGGGTTGTTCCCTGCCTTGCGCTCATTGCTTCCGGGATAGGCTCTACCCCCCCCCCTCCCCACAACCCAGTAGGATAAGCGGTTTGGAAAATGGATGGATAATAAAAAAAAATCTCTGTAAGTTCTTACCATAATGTGTTTTTTAAGATTGGAAGCTGAAGACTTCTGACTTCTTATGCAGAAATCAACACAGATGGCAAAGTTTGCACTGCATCACCTCGCTGTCTCCTTTCCTCCCTCTGTACATGAACAGCTCCTCCAAGTGCAGCCAGGGGCACTCAAACGTCACTCGTCCTCCGGTATTTCAGCGTTATTTTCACTGTTTTGAATGTTGCTGTCCTCCATGAAGTTTGTTTCTCCAGATGTTCGTTCTTTACATTACTCCGAACTCCTTCACTGTGCGATTATAATCACAACGCGCTGCAGTGGGGCCGGGTGCTTTTTTCCAATCCAGAAATCAGGGTTCATTGGTCTGTTTGCCATCGGATACCTTTATTGGCTACTGAAATGCCGAAATATTAATTCAAACTGTTGGCGTACTCAGGAACGAATTGTGATTTTAAAAGTAGCAAAGTAGATTCCTTACTTTAATTTGTACTTAAGTACAAGTAAAATTACAGACTTAAAAATATACTTATAAAAGTACAACTACGGGGCGGCATGGTGGTGCAGTGGTTAGCACTGTTGCCTCACACCTCTGGGACCCGGGTTCGAGTCTCCCCCTGGGTTACATGTGTGCGGAGTTTGCATGTTCTCCCCATGTAGTCGTGGGGTTTCCTCCGGGTACTCCGGTTTCCCCCCACAGTCCAAAAACATGCTGAGGCTAATTGGACTTGCTAAATTGCCCATAGGTGTGAATGTGTGCGTGAATGGTGTGTGAGTGTGCCCTGCGATGGGCTGGCCCCCCATCCTGGGTTGTTCCCTGCCTCGTGCCCATTGCTTCCGGGATAGGCTCCGGACCCCCGCGACCCAGTAGGATAAGCGGTTTGGAAAATGGATGGATGGAAGTACAACTACCCGGAATAACTACTTAATTACAGTAATGTGAGTAGTTGTAATTCATTACTTCCACCCCTGTTTGTAACTTGCAGATTCCTGTCATTCTGCTATGTCCCAGAATCAGGGAAGTGAAAGCAAGCATGAGGCCAAAACAAAGAAGCCTTTATTTACACTTAAACAGGTGCTGGGAAACAAAACAAACCTCAAGGGGTTAGATAATAGGGAACCAAGAGAGGGGAAGGACTCAGGCATACACTGGGGCTTGACATCAATGACTGGACTGGGGAGCACAGGACTGACGAGGGAGCAGATGAGGGGCAGCTGGAGTGATCCACACGAGGGCTCGATTGAGAGGTATGACAAAACAAGCAACAGGTGTTAGGGAGAGAGCGAGGGGCAGGAATGCGGGGTGTGACAACAGAGAGGAGTCCTGTCCACTGCCTCTGAGCTGTGCGAAAAGTGTTTACAGTAGCTGGAGTGCCAATCGTGCCACTGACCCCCAAAGTTTTCCCCACAAGTTGGAGGATCGCTCGCAGGGCCTGACGCAGTTTTATGTCACACCCAGGACATAGTCTGCCAAGTCAAAATCAATAATTTTCAAATCTTTGAAAGAAAATTAAAAACTGAGAAACATTATAAGGACAAACAGTATTATGGACACACCTCTTAATCATTGAATTCGGGTGTTTCATCCAGACCCATTGCCACAGGTGCACTTTGCCATGCAGGCAGGTTTATGAAATTTAAGAAATAATGGGTTATTCTGAAGAGCTCAGAGAATTCAAACATGGTACTGACATAGGATGCCACGGTTGCAATTAATCAGTCTGTGAATTTTCTTCCTTGCTATATATTCCACAGTCAACTGTAAGTGGTATTATTGCAAAGTGGAAGCGTTTCATAACGACAAAAACTCACCAACGAAGTGGCAGACCATATACGGTAACAGCGCAGGGTCACCGAACGCTGAGGTGCATGGCGCATAAAAAATATTCAACATTCTATTGACCCAGTAGCTGCAGAGTTCTGAACATCCTCTGGCATTAACGCCAGGACAAAAACTGTGCTTCCATGTCCAAGCAACTGCATGCAAGCTTCACATTACCTAATTCAATGCTAACCATCGGATGGGGTGGTGTAAAGCACGCTCCCACTGGACGGAAGTGGAAACCTGTTCTGTGAAGTAATGAATCACACTTCTCTGTTTGGCAGTCTGTTGAAAGAGTCTGGGTTTGGCAGATGCCAAGAGACATTACCTGCCTGACTGTAAAGTTTGGTGGAGGAGGAATAATTGTATGGGGTTGTTTTTCAGGGGTTGGGCTAGGCCCTTTGGTTCTAGTGAAGGGAACTCTTAATGTTTCTGCATACCAAGACATTTTAGTCAATTTTATGCTTCCAACTTTGTAGGAACAGTTTGAGGAAGGAAGGCCCTTTTCTGTTCCACCATGACTGTGCCCCAATATACAAAGCACAGTCCATAAAGAGATAGCCCCCTAGAAGCATATGCTGCGTGGGACACAGGAAAGATATACAAGCAATAAGCCTTTTTTAGGCACCAGCACACCAAACTGCATGTCTTCAGACTGCAGAAGGAAACTAGCACAAGCTGGGAAGAGCATATGAACAACACATGAACACAGACACACATGTGGGACAGAATTCAAGCCTCAGCCCTAGAGATGGAAGGAAACACTGAGCCACTGCAGTAGTCATGTTTTATGTCATGCTGATACATGTTTAAAGCTATTTATTTTAAGCAGTTATGGAAGAAGTATGGATGGATGGATGTTGTGATCTGCAGAATATTTCAGTATGATGTGACCAAGGTAAAGATACATTAAATGCATGTGATATAATGCATATGTGATACTCAGGCTTTGGTACTTATATCATTAAACTTAAAGCATTTAAAAAGAACTTACAAAATGAATGGAAAGTCAGAAATTGTCATGCCTGGCTCGTCAGATCCTCGTGTGTGCCACGCCCCCTGATTATCCACGTGTGCTTCCCTGATCCTGCCCAGCTGTGTCCCATTATTTTCGCCCGGTCTTGTCTACTTGAGTCCACGTCTTGCCCTGCCTCGCCCGCACACCCGAACTCTGACAGAAATGTAGGGTTAAAAAGTAGCAAATAAGAATAATCCATCCATCTATACTTCTTCCATAACTGCTTATCCAGTATATGATTGCAGGAAACATGAGGCGTGAGACACACTGCATGAGGTATGAGACACTGGATGAGACATGATGCATGAGACACATTGATTGTGGCACGAAAGGCTTGGAGTTTACTCCGGAAACGGAAGAAGCCTCAGAAGGTCATTTAAGTCGAGGTCATGAAAAAAAAATTCTCGTTGTAAAAAAAAAAAATTCTTGAAAAAAAAAAAAATCTCGTAAGCTTCTCGTAATAATGGGATACTAAGTCGTAATAATAAGAAAGTTTCTCTTTATAATGAGATACTAAGTCATAATAATGAGAAAGTTTCTCGTTATTATGAGATACTAAGTCGTAACAATGAGAAAGTTTCTCGTTATTATGAGATACTAAGTCGTAACAATGAGAAAGTTTCTCGTTTTTATGAGAAACTAAGTCGTAATAATGAGAAAGTTTCTCGTTATTATAAGATACTAAGTCGTAATAATGAGAAAGTTTCTCGTTATTATGAGATACTAAGTCGTAATAATGAGAAAGTTTCTCGTTATTATGACTTATTTTTTTTCTTTTTGTGGCGGAAACGGGCTTCCATAAAAAACACATTGTAACTTCAGAATGTATACAAATAAACAATAATACAACCAAAAGTATAAACAGAGGAGTATAAAAGGGCAGGGCCATGGGGCACTTACCCCAGCTGACAACCGATTGGCCTTTGGAGTGCCCCCTCCTCTGTCACTCACAGATTCGGAGCATATCATTGGATAATGATATGGTTATCTAGGGCTGGTCCTGGGTGTTTTGCTGCCCTTGGCAAGATTCTGATGAGCAGCCATCCGCCACCCCCAGAGCAGCAGAAATCAAATGTTACATTATATTAAAAGCATTTAAGTGGCACAGGGTATCTTGCTTCTAACTAGCTAGCTTGTGCCAGTTTCACAAGAAAAGCAGTGAAATATGACAACTAGTGTAAATTACTGTAATATCACAGAATAGAACCAGTGTTATTTCTTCTGATTTGTTCTTTGGCAAACCACTAATCAAACGACGGCCTAGGCAATCACCTATGTCGCCTACAGGGCAGGCCAACCCTTTAGGTATATGATTTTTGACCTCTCTTATGCACCCCCCCCCACCCCCCCCCACATAAAAAATCCCAGTATTTTTGAGTGTACGAAATCGGTCGTTTCTCCCAAATGTTGTTGTTGGATGGTCCAACTCTCTCCTTGGGGACCCCCCCCCCCGCCCCCCCGCCCATTGCAAGTGTTTCATAACCAACAGTTCATTTAAATAATTAAGTTCAAATAAATTAACTTCATGAGGTATTAAATCCCCATAGTGGGTGAATTCAACAAATAAATGAATATACTGGGTGGTAAGCATAAACACTGGCGTGACTTTCAGAGATGTTTCGAAATGGCAAAGCTGACGCACTTTTTTCAGTGCATACATCTTGATGACATTACCGTGTAAGTTTGTTTACTCAGCCTGAGATACATGTTGCCTCATTGTCATGAGGTCACACTGTCTGATAATTTTTTTTTCGAAGAAATTCATTTGAACCCAGATTAGGAAAAAGAAAATGTATGAATGCCAAGTAAAAATAGAAGACGAATTGGTACATCAATACAAAGTTATAGTTAATTACTTTAATTGCTCTCAGTTACGTCAGCAATGAGCTGAATATCTTTTTATTAATGTAAACATTTATCTTTTTGTTGTAATGATCCGTTAAAACACCAGTATCTCTTGTGTAGTAGCATCCTGTTGAAATAATAACACAATTGCTTTGTGGGTGTTTTTGTGGGTTATCATCAAAAGGGACAAGTGTGGACCAATAAGGTACTTTTGTGGTTTTGTTGTTAAAAGAGCAGCAAACCTGTGAAAAACAACAGCTGAAAGTGGCACACTGGTGGCACCCTTCAGCCCGCCTGTAGTTATACCCCCAAGGGTTCACTACACTCAATACTGTCATGAAAAATATTACAAGAGCTCAGAGTGAGATCCTCACATACCTTCCTGTATTGTGTTATGGTACAAAAACGAAAGAAAAATCTATGAACTTGTTTTTAATTTTCCTTCCTCTGCCTGAGAGATGTACTTGTCCAATGGCTGTCTGTCCTGTGGGTGTCTGGTTTCACAGGAAGTTGTATCTTCTTAAACTAGAGCACTGCCTGCTTCAGGGTGTGATATTACAATGGAATTTACACAGACCTGCTTCATCCACATCCTCCTCGCGTTCCTATTCATGTCATCAGGTAACTTTTGTGCTTTATTCTGTCTGGAGGCATGAATTAATTTTGTGCCAATTCCTGTGTTAATTTATCCACTTAATCATGCAGTGATCTAGCTTTTCATATGGATTCTAAATAAAAAGATTCTTTGTAAATTCTGACTGTTTTTGGGGTAGAGGTTTGCTATTGTTTTCCTAAAATTGTTTTGAAGCTTTTAAAGTTTTTAGAGGTATGTTAAATGGAGAAGTTACATTATAAGGAAGTGCTACGTTCATATTCTTGCAAATCATAGAAAAAAGCAATGAAATACCGAAATTAATGGAGGAAACAGGAAAGAAAGATCCTAACAGCCTATTGGTTTTAGGAATAATAACTGTAAAGCTACATGACTGTTGTGTGCTACTTTTTACCATTTTTAACTTTTTGGTTAGTCTTGACTGTTTTGAACTTTTGATAATTCTTTATGTCCTCTGCATGGTCACTGCACTGTATATAAATCTTCCGTATCATATTTCAAACAGGGGGGCGGCATGGTGGTGCGGTGGTTAGCACTGCTGCCTCACACCTCTGGGACCCTGGTTCGAGTCTCCGCCATGTGTGCAGAGTTTGCATGTTCTCCCCATGTCGTCGTGGGGTTTCCTCCGGGTACTCCGGTTTCCCCCCACAGTTCAAAAACATGCTGAGGCTAATTGGACTTGCTAAATTGCCCATAGGTGTGTGTGTGAGAGTGACTGGTGTGTGAGTGTGACTGGTGTGGGCTGGCCCCCCATCCAGGGTTGTTCCCTGCCTCGTACCCATTGCTTCCGGGATAGGCTCCGGACCCCCCGCGACCCAGTAGGATAAGCGGTTTGGAAAATGGATGGATGGATGGATATTTCAAACAGCTGTGATTCTCTTTATTCACACAGATGCTGAGGGCATCATCACCATCAAAGCAAACAAAGGGCAGAAGATCCTTCTCCCCTGCAACGTATCTGAGGACAGTCTTAATAAAACATATACTGTCCACTTCAGGAAGAATGGAGCCTCTTCAGTCCTCTGTTATTACCGTGTGTCATTCAATACCATAAGAGACAGGAAGTGTGGATCCCGTTATGTGACTGAAGGACAACCTCCGCAACTTTACTTAACAAATGTCAGCTTCAGTGACTCTGGGGTCTACAACTGCTCTGTGGCAAGACAAATTCCGCCACCAACCGAGGAGAAATTCTATTTGGCGAATATTACAGTTCAAGGTAATCCAGTGCAGATGTTTTCTCTGATGATTTTGTGCACAAGAGCTTCATTTCTTATTGGTAATGAAAATGCATATTGGCAATAAGTATAATTCACTGTGAAATTCGATGTGAGAGATTCATGAGCAGCTGACCCCAAGAGTACATTCCTGTATGGTATCATACCAGGTTTCTCTACAGAACAATGCAGGTTTTATTCACAGAATAGTCCATCCCATAGCTGCTTATGCAATGTTTCTAATCCCAGTCCTCGCGGACCCATAGATGGTTCACGTTTTTGCTCCCTCCATCTCCCTGCCCGGCATTCCACATTTTTGATCCTACTGGGCACTAGGAGTAAGCAAAAATGTGGACTGTTATCGGGTCCCTGAGGAAGCAGACTGAGAAACACTGCAGTTGAGCATCGTGGTGTATGCCTGGTGCCTATTCTAGAAAGCGTAGGACACATGGTAAGAGAAAAACCTATAGATGGGATGTCAGTTTGTCTCAGGACACACACTGGCTATCGGAAATTTAGAGATACTGATTTTCCTAACTGCAGCTTTTTCAACTATAGCAAAAAAACCAACACACACACACACACACATACACACACAACCAGAGACAATCCCCCCCCCAAAACCAGAGATGCAAGTCTATAGTGTTACCCATGCTATAGTGTTAGCCACCATGCTAACCAATTACTATTGTCCATTCACCATCTAACCACTTATCCTAGTCAAGGTCACAGGTTTTGGTTAATTTATGAAATTTCTACCTGCTCTACCCTGTGCTTCTGTTTTCCATTTTGGTAACCAGGGTGTGAGTCATGATGTAGCTAAGCCCACAGTGAGTGGGATCACAGTGTGATTTCAGGTGCTGACTGGTCTAGCAAGCATCCTGTTTTCTAATCTCTCTCTGTCATAGTCTTAATGCTGATTGTGATTTTTGAAAGGGAAAAAATTGTTGGTGGGATGTCTTGTATTTAGTCTGTTATTGGCTATAAATGGGGGCAGCGTGTGTGAGTCAGGTTTCTGTGCCGGCAATGGGAAGGTCGCCTCAGCAAAACAGTCACATGTCTGGTGGGGCCTTGAGCAAAGGCCCTAACCCCCCGAAATGCTCCAGTGGCACCAGATTAATGTCTGACCTTGCGATCAGACCCTATATTGTGCATATGTGTGTATGCAAAAAAAAGCCTTTGAATGCATCAGTACATGTTGAAATGGCACATTTCATTTTCAAAGGCTTTTCCTGATTTTTGAAATTCCCCTAAATTCAAAAAAGGGAAATATCCATCCGCTGTGTCCAGGTGTCGTCATAGAAAAACTGAACAGCAGTAACCAAGACTGTATGGAGCTCCTGTGTAGGACAGAAGGACTGGCCCAGAATCAGCTGACGTTCCACTGGACCTGGGGCACATCTGGAAACAATTACAATGCAAGTCAGAATCTGAATCTGTGCAAACCTGGCTGGAGCAACTGTGACACATTCGCCTGTAATGTCAGCCATGACAACGGATTCTTCAGCGACACCTTCGTCTTTCCAGGTTTGTACCACTGAATGTAATTCTCCATCTACAGTACAGTTGGCTTTTGGGAGCTGACCATAGGTTGCGGTCGTTACTTTGTTTCAGAGTGTTCCACCAACATGAACTCAATCGTCATAATGTGCATCGCGCTGTCAGCAGGAGTCGTCCTCATCCTTCCAATCATCTGTTGTTGCTGCAAATGTAAGTTTCTCCTTCATTACAGTCTCAGATGTTATGCCGTTCATTTTTTTATTTTATTAAGTGTGATGTTTATCATTCAGTATAATCATCTTCCTACCCATAATTTTACAAAATGGTAGCTTAGTATTTGTAAGTTGCTGTTTGGAATCCCTGATGTCCTTCTGATTCCAAACAGGGGCCATATTGAATTCTGTCTGCACCAGTAAAAGCACATCAGATCCTCCATTTAATGTCTAATGCTGTCTGTTATCTGTTGAGCTAATTTTGATGGCAGTGGGACAGAAATACAGCTTGTGCAATGACCCTCAACCTAATGGCCATTTCGCAAATGCGATGGAGAAACGGGTCACATGCCCTTGCTCTCATCTGATGTCATTTCCATAGTACCACTATTTTGCAAGGGCCAGGCTACTAAGAACGGCATCACACTGTCCTGCTTCCGAGTAATATCCAAGTTCCTGTTAAAGTGGCTCCACGCAATACCACTAAAATCGGCACACAAGACTATCTTTGACAATTTCTCTATAAACGCCGGTATTTATAGAAAAGCTAGGGAATATGAAACTATTTAAATACAGCGGATTCGTCATGATAATAATAGATACTTTATTGATCCCCGTGGGAAATTCTCTTCATGCCTCCGCCAGCTTGCTCTGTAGGTGAAAGCAAGCCGGCCACGAAGGGCAGCCGCCCATAGCAGCACCCAGGAAGCAGGGGGTTAAGGGACTTGTTCAAAGACCCACAGATGTGCCGAGGCCAGGCTCAAACCAGTGACCTTCTGATCACAGACACAGAGGCTTAGCCCGCTACACATCAGATGATGGAAAACTCCGCTTATTGCACAGTCTGCAACTAATCCCCTTTCAAATGAATAGTTTTATATGGCAACAGGCTTTTGTTTTATTTATTTATATCACGGTTTAGGCAAATATTTTTTTTCTTATTGATCCAGAGATGTCACGTGAATGTTACAGGAGAACCTCGTTTGCGCGAACGTCTCCTATCTTGTACAATTAGGTTCTCGACCATATTCTTTGGTAAAAGAATGTCTCGGTTGTCGAACGAATATTTGGCTCTCGACAAACAAACCCTTTCGCACTAAAACCTGCCTAGCAAAGCACTCATCTTTTTACGCATAAACAAAGGAGAAAATGCATACGTAGGAGTCAGTCTCCCGCTAACGCTCCTTTTGTTGCTCTTATTTTGTTTTTAAATAAGTCACCATGGGCCCGAAGAAGGTTAGATAGCGGTAAACCAAAAATGCAAGTTATGACGAGCATGATAGAGCTTAAAAGGAAAATGATTGCAAAGTTTGATAGAGGTGTCCGTCTCTGAAAACGTTTTTTCGTTTATGTCATGTATTTATGGGTTTTAAAGTTTTTTTTTTATTTATAACATTAAGTGTGTGTTTATACAGGTTTAAATAAGCAATCCTTTGGGGGTCTGGAATAGATTAATCAAATTTACATTATTTCGTTCGAGAATTAAGTTTGAGAACCGAGGTTTCACTGTATTTTTATGAAACCGCACAGGTAGTAATGGTATTCTAATTACAGTTCTATATTAATGCAAAGTTGTTAATTGTTGCAAAGTTTATTTAAATGTAAAATCAATCAGCAAATTAATTCAGGATAATCACAAATGATGTATATTTCAAACAATGTAGTAGGTCATGAATGACAACAATACAAAAAGTATCTTTTGTAATCATTTATATATCTGTGGTTCTCAACCTTTTTGCACCACGACCATGCCAGCCCAGTCGCGACTCATATCAAGTAGGCTATAGGTTTAAATTAACGCTATGATCAAGCACGTTGCACTCCGCAATTTACGCCAATCGATACGTCAAATTTGTTTGGATATGCCAGTGAATTTTTAATGAAGCAGCTGTGGTTTGACTTCTTGCATTAGTTGAGTGCGCTAGTTCTGCGCTAAACAGCTGCAGACCGAAGACCCGTTTATACAGGTTAATTATAGGATTGGGAATGGGAAAGAATGGATAAGAATAGGAGCTTGCTGGTTTTAAAATGCTGCCATTGCCAACTCTGCCTTGCGACCCTTTCAGAACCTGCCGCGGCCCAAATTGGTTTGCGACCCATGGTTTGAGAATCACTCACTTATATGCTTTACATGGTTGCCCCATTATGCACTGCGCGATGACGTTGTTCATTTTAAATTGCAACGAATAACGCAGGTATTTTGACAGCCCTAATACGAATACATAATAAACGATATATAATAATAATAATAAATAATAATATAATAATAAACGAATACGATTCGTTTGGCAGCCTAACGGACTTGCCGATTCCAACGGGTAGCCTGACCAGACGTTCTATCCTTACAGACATCGCGACTTTTTTCGAAAAGGCATACATTGCCTTCTTTTGCAATTTGTGTGCCTTTGTAATTCAGTTCAGTCATAAATGACTACGCATCTCAATGTACCTGCCCTTTCAATACACATGGAGCTCAGCAGATGTGACGCTTTATGTAAGCTAACCGTTTTATTGTTTAAAATTATTTTATTTATATTTTTTGTAGAATTTTATATTTTTCCACGGCACAAGCCCCTCAAGCAGGAATCCATTGAATATAACTGGCTTCAGAGCGCAGCGCGTGCGCGTTCAGTCTGAAGACCGTTTATACTGCTGAGCGTACGTGTGTGACTGGCTCCGCTCTAGCAACTGTTTAGCGCCCACACTTAGCAGCCCGTTCCTACTACGGTAAAACTGGGCCTGCGCGCAGCGGCTCTGCTCCCTCTACTGTTATCCTGTTGAGCGTCAGTGTGTGTTTGGCTCTGCTCTCTCTACCCCATGGATTCTGTATGCTGTGTCCGCTGCCATGGATGCAGTAGACGGTCATGACTGCTGCCCAAACTGCCTGGGCTTCACTCATTTGTGGGAAGCGCTGACGACTGATCTGTGTCTGGCCTGTAGTATTATGCTGTTGGAGGTACACTGCCTCCGCTTGGCTGGGCTCAGTGAGAGTGGTTCTGCTATTCTGAGCTCTACCTTGGCATGAGCTCCTGCGGCAGCTCTCATTCATAGCATGCTTAGGGTGGCTTTATCTCAGCTTCAGCTGGAGGGTCCCACAAACCACACATGGGCTATGTAATCATCTGCGGTGCCCAGTGTTGTCTGATAACCTTTGCATACTGCATTGCCCAGGTCTCACTGAGGTGTTTACAGAAGCATTTCATTCAGCGAAGTCTTCTGCGACAGCCTGTGCTACTCACTGGAGTACTCATTGGATTTCATCCAATGAAACCCTGCAGCACAGCATTCACTGTCCAAATGCAGAGTGCCGCTGTACTGATGACATCCTGGAAAGAGCCTATAGTGCTACAAATCTTTAGGAAGAATAGCTACTGTAATACCCAAGCATGCCTATTGCTGCCCATGCATTCCTCTCTCCCACATGCCATGGATGCAACAATGGGTGACTTAATGGGCCTCTCCTTCCAGTCATTCGGTGCCATTGCTGTGTGGATGAGCCTTGGGCTTTCTCGTACAGGCCAGGGGGCAGGTGTGGCTGGCCCAGTCTCCGCTGTCCAAACCATTACGGAACAATTTGAGGACCTTGCCCTTGGTCCTGGGCCAGATCTTTGGCCCAGCAGCAAAAGAGAATTTGGAGCACCGTGTGCTTGTCTCTGGGACCTGCGACTCCCTACCAGTACCCTCCCAAAGCACACTCAAACAGCTGGTCAAAGCCATTGACTCCTCGGGGTAGACAGTGAGCCAGTTTTCCACTGCCCACTCAACCAGTGAAGGAAGATCACCTTGAGTTACTGGCTTTTACCTCATACTTGCAGAGAGATATCGCCTCCAATTCCACTGTCGACCTCCTCTGCTGTGCTGTGGTACCATGCTGTGGTACAGCCCAAACTGGTCCGCAACCTGGGTCAGATACAGACTCTTCAGCTGGAACTTCTCGAGCTCTTACGAAAGGGCGCGATACAATGCCTGGACCAACAGGCTCAGCTGATTGTTTTTTGCTCCACCTACTTACTTGTCAGGAAGAAGGTCAGTGGCTTCAGGTCCATTCTCGATCTGAGAGGACTGAACCGGTATCCCAAGCACCTGCCATTCTAGGTGCCCTGCACAAGGGATTTCACTTAGGCGATCATGCCGAGTGCTTGGTTCATCTTTATCGACTTCTAGGACGCATGTTTTTATATTCCTGTTGCCCAGAAGCACAGGTGCTTCCTGTGGTTTGCCTGTCAAAGGCAGCTTTACCAGTGCCTTTTTCTCCTATTTAGTCTCTCCTTAGTTCCACGTGTGTTCACACGTTGAGTGAAGATAGATAGCCTCAGTCCCCCTACAATACAGGGGTATGCTGGTCTTGCTGTACCTCAACGACTGGCTCCTTGTTGCATCTTCTGCCCAGCAGGCGGCCTTGAAGACCCAGCAGTTTCTGTGGCATGTGACAGCCCAAGGTTTTACCATCAACTAAGAGAAGTGCTCCGTTGTTCCCTCCCAGATTCTGGCATAAATGTTAGCCTCTCTTACTCTAGCCAGACAGCTTGTGCTCAGGACAACCTTGGCAGAATCCCACAGGGGCCATCACTTGACTTATCTAACCGTACTTCACCTGGTGATGTTGCTGGCTGCCTCAACATCACTTGTGTAGCTCGACCTCCTCCATCTGCATCCTTTCAATGCTGCTGAGATCCATGTGGTTGTTTCCACAATACAGGCATATCAGACCCAATATGCCAGGCCTACCAATGTCCAATTTTACTTCCACACGCTCATGTCTGGATTTCTCACGATTGCATCAGGGCACTGCTGCTGTGGCGTCACAAAGGTCTCTTCCAGCGGGGAGTACCCTTGGGACCCCTGCCGGCATGGAGGGAGGTGGTGACAATGGATGCATCACTTTTAGGATGGGGGAGCAGCACCGAAATCTGCTGGAACTGATGGTTGTTTGCCTGACACTTCAGCACGTCAAAGCTGTGCTGACCAGGAAGCATGTGCTGCTTTGGACCAACAACACCTCTATGATGTTCTTAATAAATTTCCAAGGGAGTACGAGGTCAAAACGGTGTCTAGTCCTGACACGGCAAACTCTTCTTTGGGCAGAGGGACACCTGCTGTCCCTGAGGGAGGCCCACGTTCCAGGTGTTGTGAGCACTGGGGCGGATGCACTCTCTCGGGGAGCTGTTTGTGTGAGGGACTGGTACCTCAATAGGGATGTGGCCCATTCAGAATGTCAGGTAGCTTCTGGCCTGTTCACAGAGGGTCCCATACACTGTTTTGAACACGCACGCTCCATGAACGTGGAAACACTTTTCAGTGTGGTGTTCGGATCGGTCTTTTAATCTGAAGTCTTGCCCTGTTCCTTTGGAACTTGAGTTTCTTCAGGGTTTATTGGATTGTTTGATTTTCGGCCATGATTAAAGCAGCTATTTCGGCCTATCGTGAGCTGCAGGGTGGAGCACCCTTGGGTTCTCACGGGCTAGTTATCACTTTTCTCAAGGGCATCCACCAGCCCGTTCAAGTGTTCCTCAATGGAATATGCCCCTGGTGTTGGAAGGGCTGTGTGAGGCTTCGTTCAAACCCATGGAGTCTGCTTTCTGTAAAACCTCCAACCCGCTTAGCAGAAGTTATGGAATGAAAAGGTAAACTCCATGTCTTTCATGTATGCATGCGTTAAGACCCTGAGGACAGTTCTGTCACTCCGTGGCCTAACCCTGCGTTTTTGCCTAAGGTCCTGAACCCCCAGGTCATTAATAGGCCCCTTTCCTTAGCGGCCTTTGGTGCTGGAGCTAGCCCTACATAGACCTTGAGTCCTGTGCAGGCATTACGGCACTATGTTGCTGTTAGTGCACCCTGGTGTACCTCGGACTAGTTGTTTTATCTGCACTCTCCAAGCAGCACCTTTCCCACTAGATCAGATACTATCTCTGTGATATCTAAATATATAGATATATAAATGTGTCGTCGCTTTCATCGCCGCCCGTAGGCGCGCCTCATGCTGTCCTACCTGTGTCTGGCTATGCTTTCTCGTGACATACATTGGCATACGTCCTCCACTAGTCTTTCAACTGCCCTCTGGTGGTCTGGAAAGACTGAAACAGAATGCTGGTTATGCATGCAACCATGGTTCTATGAAACTGTGGAAGACCAGTAGAGTCTCTGGTTACTCAGAAGGGCGAGAATGACCATTGAGACCATAATTCCACGCACCCACTGGGTAATATACCTGCCGGCTGTCATGGTCACATGAAGATGGAAGGTTACAGCGAAGTGTACGAGGGCATGAGGAGTTCCACTAGTGTTTCGACTGCCCACTAGTGGTCTTCCACACCTTCATAGAACCACGATTACATGCATAACCAGCGTTATATCAAATTAACAGCAAATTTTGGTGATTGTCAAAACATCTGAAAGCTCACATATTCAACAACTACATTTACTATACGTTGAAGGTATTTTATTGTAGAATTTTTTAAACAATGCCCTCTGAATTTGGTATTTTTGTCATTATGACCCATGGAAAATACTGCATCTTATATATTCACATCAATTTGTCTGGTCAATATCAAAACATGTGTCTGAAAGCTAAATACCATCTGATACACCAGCTACTACACTTACTATATCCAGAGTTTGCAGGTAATTTATGGTACGTTTACAGATAATTTTATATATCAGAAGTCCAATTACAATTGTATTTTCTAAGCTAATATTAATTGGCAATGCAGTTGCTGTGCCTTTACTAAACTTTCAGTTTTATGAATGGGAAAAAAATAAACATTTAACATTTATTAATTCCTGAATGTATTTGTGCTTCTTCAAACTTCCCATAAACAAATTTGAAAATTTGGAGCTACTGCAAAGTCATTTTTTATGCATTTGTTTGCTTCTGAAGTTAGCATCTGTACTACTTTTTACTTTTTTGTAGTACAAATACACTTAATGGAGGTACGCGTATGTGAAATTGGTGCTGTCATCCTGAGTGGCTGGTTTTGTGGACCTATTGCTATGATGCCTAATGTCACGATCTGGCGCGGGGAGAGCGGCGATCGTGCGGAAGGGCGTGAAAGGAGCAGGCAGGCAAGCGGGATACGGGGAAAACGGGGGTTTAATGAAGTAACGGGGAGCAGGAGACATGTAACGCCAACTAACATCAATGACAGACAATGCTAACAGGTAAGACCAGGACTTAAAACCAGACAAGACTAATCAAAGTAATCAGATACAGCAGGGTACAATCAAGGAAATACACGTGGGAAGGCAGGGGGCGTGGCACACACGAGGAGCGGACGAGCCGGGCATGACACCTAAGGTGTGTTATTAAATGCTAGATATAAATAGATATAAATAGTCCTTGAGTTTCAATTGGTTTCAGTCAGTGCAGCTAGGATGTACACTTTCTTCACTCCCATAAAAAAAGCAAATGCTACCAAGTGGGGGTGCGTTTCTTGACTCTTTTTTCCGCTTGCATTTAGTTGGTTTTAAGTTTTAGGTATTGTTTTTTGTTAGTTTTAGTTATTCGGTGGAGCGGTATGGTGGTGCAGTGGTTAGCACTGTTGCCTCACACCTCTGGGACCCGGGTTCGAGTCTCTGCCTGGGTCACATGTGTGCGGAGTTTGCATGTTCTCCCCATGTCGTCGTGGGGTTTCCTCCAGGTACTCCGGTTTCCCCCCACAGTCCAAAACATGCTGAGGCTAATTGGAGTTACTAAATTGCCCGTAGGTGTGCATGGTGTGTGAGTGTGCCCTGCGATGGGCTGGCCCCCAGTCCTGGGTTGTTCCCTGCCTTGTGCCCATTGCTTCCGGGATAGGCTCCGGACCCCCTGTGACCCAGTAGGATAAGTGGTTTGGAAAATGGATGGATACAGTAGTTATAAGGTTGCTTTGCATTTGGCTTTCAGTGTTGACACATGCCCAACCCATATCCAAGGTTGACTCAGATGAGGGCCCCATCCTTCAAAGGATGCGGTATATGTAGTCTTTGTAGACTGTGTCCTTTGAAGGTTCGCACAATGAATCTTGGGGTTCTGGCAAAAGAATGAATCATTTCTAGGCTGTATTTGAAGGAGCCTTTGAAATGCGACAGCCTTGTCGCATTGCTGTGACGCATTCGGTCTTGGAATGCAGACTGCGAAGGATGCAGCCCCTGGATTCACACACAGTGCCTGTAGTGACAATGCGTCCTTCTTTTGCCACCCAATGGATCCTTCATAGTCCAACACATCCCAAGATTCATAGTGCAGAGGTATAGTTGGTGTCTTGGTTAGGTGATAGTTGCGATGCTTTGTGACTCAAGGGAAGGGACTGGAACAGCTGGTGACACAAATTCAAAATTATCCGTAGCTCAGACAATCCCATTTGATGATGCTTTCTGTTTGACCTATACAACCCCTGAATTCGAACATAGCCATCAGCATACCAGTATAAATACTTGTAACGGTGTTGGCTTGACACAGAAATATAAATGGGCTCTTAGTACCTATTCCAGACTAGCGCTATGTCCAAACTCTGGGGCTGCATCATCCGGTCCATGTAGCCTTTGTAGGCTGCGTCTTTTGAAGGTCCACACAATATTTCTTGGGATCCGAGCAAAAGAATAGTTCATTTCTAAGCTGCATCCGAATGGCATTTGAGCTGCATTTGAAGGAGCCTTCAAAATGCAACAGCCTTGTCGTGCCACTGTGACCTGTTTGGTCTTTGAATGCAGCCTTAGATGGATGTAGCCCCTGAAGTTGAACACAGCCTAGGTATTTTTCATTTGAACACAAACTTCTGGGGAGGTGCTTACAAGGACATCTTGCTGATTGGTTGACCACAAGCACCACTGCTAACGTGGATATTACACAGGGAAAAAAGATCTAATAGTGGAACCAAAATTGAGCAGAGGGAATTATTTTTGTGCTTCATATTTCCACATCGAAAAATTTGACCGATAACCAATGTAGTTCTGTCTAATCTCGCTGATGCTGGAGGTGAAGCTTGCAGTGCTTCTTAAAGGAATTCCTTACACTGTTTTGTATTCTGTGAAACCAAAAGATTGATCTGCCAGCCAGATTTAATAATGACGTGGGTCATATGAATAAAACATAAATAAAAGGATGTATCCTGTTTTGATTGTGGTCATTCTCTTTCTCAGTCAACCATTTTTCAAATCCGTCAAATTCTTATCATTCATTGGTCCCACTTCTTTCTGACTTCCTGTTACATGTCCCCTGGCCAATGAATGATGGAGGTTCATTTGCATCACTGAGTGGAGCCTCCAAAAAACTGGGTTGGCAGTATATTACCTGTAAAGGAACAAATGACTCCCTATGCCCTATGTGCCAAATGTTTAATATATAATCCAATTTTTAAGAGTGTGAGAGTCTATTTCACCTATTTTTTTGGTTGTGTAGTTTTTATTATATGTGACCCTCCAGCACAAAACCGTACGGAAGTCAATGGCCTTTTATTGTGGGCAGTCTAAGGCACACCTGTGCAGTACTCATGCTGTCTAATCAGCACCTTGATATGCTACACCTGTGAGGTGGGATGGATTATATCGGTAAAGGAGGAGTGCTCACTAACACAGATTTAGTCAGATTTGTGAACAATATTTGAGTGTAATGGGTCTTTTGTGTATGTAGAAAATATTGCAGATCTTTGAGTTTAGCTCATGCAAAATGGGAGCAAAACCGAAAGTGTTGCATTTATATTTTTGTTCAGTGTGTATATATGTCAAAAAGATGTTTCGAAAACTAAATATATAGTGAGGCAGAAAATTGTAGCTACGGAGCCAGTTAGCAGAACAAGCTGCTTCAGCCTCTCCTTCATGACTGATTGTGGTTAACAGCCACCAGTATCCCATATATATATAGCATACTGTGCAAATATCTTGGAAGACTAATTTGTTTGTGCAATTGATTAATAATCAACAGAACTGCAATGAGCCTGTTGTTCTCATGTATGAATTGATTGTGCAAATGATTGTTTCCTCCAGATCAGAAGAGAAAAAAAGAAGATCACACGGCCACAGTCTTCAGCAACAAGATCTATGAGAACTTCAGCTTCAGTGGACCTGGGCCGACGACAGACACCGTGAAACACGAGGAGTGCATTTATGAGAATTAACTGTCGGTTCACTATCTGTAGCTATTTCTGAAATATAGTGACTGATATTTTGCGTCACCCTCATCTGTGCCTCACAGTAGCACTTTGCATGGACGGAAAAAGACCAGTCTTGTCTTGTCATGTGACTTGGTGGTAAGCTTAGCATTTCACCCAGTTTCCGTGGGAGCAGCATCGTTTTTTTTTGGGGGGGGCCTCAGCCAAAATGTCACCCACCGCAGATGTTTCGAAAACTAAATGTATAGTGAGGCAGAAAATTGTAGCTACTGAGCCAGTTAGCAGAACAAGCTGCTTCAGCCTCTCCTAAATAAGAAATTAATATTTTAATTTTAATTATAATATATTTTTTTAATTAATATATTAATATTTGATTTCATGACTGATTGTGGTTAACAGCCACCTGTATCCCAAAGTGAGATTTGTTGGTTGGTCAGATAACTTGTCAGATTTAAGGTAACCCGGCTCAAATGGACTTAATTACATATAACCTGAACTACCTTAAATCTGACAAGTTATCTAGCTATTTCAATTTGTGATGCAAGCCCCAGGGGTCTCCAGCAAATGCATGGTTAGCGTGGCAGTAAACTCCACTGCCGGGCTTCTGAGCAGGATGCAAAAAGAGATGGATGGGTTGATGGACTGATAAATACACCCCAGTGGCTAATTTGTTAGGTACACCCGCTTGTGACTGGAAACAGTCTGCACTTCCAAATAGCAAATCATGTGGTTGCAACATACCATACAAGGATGGATTTTATTATCATTCTGAAAACATGGGGGTAATATGCTAGGGAACGAAATGAAGTACTGAGATCCCGTGCACAGCACTTTAGCCTGTTAGTCTGATTAGCAAGAGTTCTGTGGCCTGACACTCCTCGTTCACTAGGTACACCTGCTTACGACTGTAAACATTGTGCTGCTCCGAAATAGCAAATCATTAGCATGCAACATACTTACCTAGCTTACAGCCTACATGCAGCACACAAACTGGGTTAAGAGGTGTTGTTACCATTTGGTTAACCACTGAAGCTGCTGGGAACCCTGATTTAAATGTTCTGGATGTGGTTTGATTGTTGGTGTGAGGTGCAGTGGTTCTAGCATCTCATAAACAGCCATCCTTCTTGGGATTTTCACTCAGGAAACTGGAGTTTACAGTGAACAAAACAGTGGTCTTTACAGGACGGTTTCTCTGAAACTAGCTAGATGCACCTTACAAAATAGCCACTGAACACCGAATATACACTATATGGACAAAAGTATTGGGGGACGTCTTTTAATCATTGAATTTAAGTGTTTCATTGAGATCCATAAAATCAAGCATCTAGCCATGCAGTCAGGTTCGCAAACATTTGTGAAAATAATGAGTCGTTCTGAAGAGCTCTGCGAATTCAAGCACGTTACTATCATAGGATGCAACTTTCGCAATAAGTCATTTCGTGCAATATCTTCTCCGCTAGATATTCCAAGGTCAACTGCATGTGGTGCTATTACGACGTGGAAGCGTTTAGGAACAACAGAAACTCAGCAACAAAGTGGGAGACGGTGTAAAGAGACAGAGCAGGGTTGCTGAATGCTGAGGCACATAATGTTGTAGTTGACTCACTAACTGCAAAACGTCCTCTGGCATTAACCCCTGCACAAAAAGCGTGCTAGGAGCTTCATGGAGTGGGCTTCCATGGCTGAGCAGCTGCATGCAAGCCTCACATCCCCAGGCACAATGCCAAGCATCAGATGCAGTGGTGTAAAGCACACCGCCACTGGACTCTAGAGCAGTAGAATCGTGTTCTGTGGAGTAACAAATCACGCTCTGTCTGGCAGTCTGATAGACAAGTCTGGGTTTGCCGGATGCCAGGAGAATGTTACCTGCCTGACTGTATTGTGCCAACTGTAAAGTTTAGTGAAGGAGGGATAATGGTATGGAGTTGTTTTTTAGGGGTTGGGCTAGACCACTTAGTTCCAGTGAAGGGAACTCTTATTGCTTCAGCATACCAAGATATTTGGGACAAGTTCATGCTTCAAAATCGGTGGGAAAGCTTGGGGAAGACCCTTTTCTGTTCCAGCATGAATGCGCCACAGTGCATAAAGTAAGGTCCATAAAGACATGTGTAGGTTCTTGCGTGTACCTATTGAAGCTTAGCTTGACGCTCGAAAGATTCTCCCGTCCAAATTCACTCTATAAAACTCCAAGAAACTGCTTCGCAAAACTTAACTGTTTACTTAGAATCTTTAACCAATATTACAAACATAAAATTTTATCCACAAATAAAATAAATACATTTATATCAAAATTCGAGAGCAATCTTACCAGGAGGTCAAAAAACTATTTCGCCCCAATCTCACTCCTCTCCCTCCAACTTCCTATTCCCCGCCCCCTTTATCATAATAAAAGCACCCCAATAGTGTCCATCAGGACTACATTAAAAGTCCTGTTTTTAAACATTACAAGTTAGATCCAATAAATCTTAACATTATAAAATAATGTCTGTCAAACTAATAAACTTATACCTTGAATCAATATTATTTACTGTTAATTATTCAAATCATACGAAATGCATTTAGGCTCCTACATTTCCGGCCCCTAATTGTTAACAATACCATTAAAACAATTACTCAAAATTTAAACTGAAGGAGCCTAATGATATACTAATCATCTTATTAACTCAGTCAAAGCTGAATAACTTTAGCTTTCATATAGTCCATAACTACATAATCACAAAACCAAGCAATTCTTCTTAACAGTCCATCAATTATCCTCAGACTCTTGCAGCAGACACAGCTTTGTTACTGGTCGCAAAAGTTCATTGGTCCTGGTCTTGACCTTCACCTGACGAACAAGGCCTTTCTGATCAGGAAAGGTCTCTATTATTCTTCCAAGCGGCCAGGAATTTCTAGGTGACGTATCGTCCACAATCAGCACTACATCACCGACACAGAAGTTTCTCTGAGGTGTAGACCATCGTTGACGTTCTTGTAGCTGTGTGAGGTACTCCCTACACCAGCGCTTCCAGAATATGTCAGCGAGGTACTGGACTTGTCTCCATCTTCGATTTGCGTACTGATCATCTTTACTGAACACACCTGGAGGCAGCTCAGGCTTGACTTTCAGTAACAAAAGGTGATTAGGCGTTAATGCTTCTAAGTCATTAACGTCCGAAGATGCCTTGGTGATGGGTCTACTGTTTATGATGGCCTCAGCTTCACACAAAACGGTATGTAGACCTTCTTCGTCCACAAGCTGTTCCTTTATGGTGACGTTCAGAATCTTTCTCACGGAGCGGATCATCCTCTCCCAGGGTCCTCCGTGATGAGATCCTGTTGGAGGACTGAAGTGCCACTGGATACCTTTCTGTTGCAAGTGTTTTTCAATTACACTGGTATTCCACCCACTTATCAATTTTTTCATTTCACTGTCAGCTGCCCGGAAATTAGTTCCATTGTCTGAATACAGTTCTTTAACCTGTCCTCTCCTTGCAAGGAATCTTCTAATTGCATTGAGACATGCATCAGTGTCCAGTGAAGACGCTACTTCAAGGTGCACTGCTCGTATGGCAAGACAAGTAAAAATAACTCCGTACCTTTTTACATGTCCTCTTCCCCTTTTTACACCAAACGGGCCAAAATAGTCAATGCCAACTTTTGTAAATGGAGGATCGTCAGGCAGAACCCTGCATTTTGGCAAATCTGCCATGAGTTGCTTGCCAACCGTCCCATGTAGCTTCTTACAGGTGATGCACTTAGACAAAATTCTCCTAATGACCCCATTTGCTCCGGGGATCCAAAATGTCTGTCGTAACTGAGCCAACATGTGATTTCTTCCTGCATGTGCTGTAACATCATGAATATGTCTCAGCACAAGACTTGTGATGTATGAATCCTTCGGCAGGATGGCTTGCTGTTTGGAATCAGTTGGCAATGATGATCTGCTCAACCTGCCTCCTACTCTCATAACTCCGTCGTGCAGTACTGGATTCAACTTATGCAATGAACTACTTTTCTTTACCCTTTGTCGTGCCTTTAGCATTTCCAAGTCCTCTCCAAATCTTTGCCTTTGGGCATACTTCACGATTTCCTTCTCAGCTTTGGTCAGATCCTCACAAGTTAGGTGTGTTCCCTTATAGGTTTTCTTGAACTGATCAATTCTTTCCCAGCTTGAGATACTTAGTTCTGTTTTCCTTGCCATCAGTTCCTTCAGCATATTTTTAAATTTCAAAAACCATGCTATGGCACGTTTCAGTTTTGTCCAGGACGAGTAGTACGTCATCAACTGGTCCAATGCACCCTTGGGCTTTTGTGTCTGAACGACATGCGACAGAACAACTCTTTTGACCTCTGGGTCATCCACATTTATCATCCCAGGGTCTGGATTCTTAGGCCACTGGTCTTCTGTGCAGAGCAGAAAACTTGGTCCAGAGAGCCAGCTGTCATTCCTCAAAAATGCTTCAACAGTTTGTCCTCTCGAGACATGATCTGCTGGATTCAGGTTGGTGTTGATATATCTCCACTGCGAAGCTTGAGAGTGCTCCAGGATGGTTGTCACTCTATTAGCAACGAACGTCTTGAATCTGGCGCTTTCACTATTCAAGTATTTTAGCACAACTGTGCTATCTGTCCAGTAGATCGAGTCTTGAAGCTCTAATTCAAGCTCTTTCTTCAACAGCTTATCCATTTTGACTGCAACTGAGGCTGCAGTTAATTCCATCCTAGGTATACTGGGAGATTTCAACGGTGCCACCCGGGCCTTTGCCATCATCAGAGTAGACTGAGTCATGCCAGTTGATGAGCGTAGCACAAGGTAACTTGTTGTTCCATAGGCATCTTCACTCGCATCAGCAAAGTGATGCAGCTGAGCGAAGATTAGTGTACCAAACTGCTTAGCCTTGATACATCTGTTAATGCCAAAATCCTCTAGCCGTGACAAGTCAGAAGCCCACTTTGTCCAATCTTTAATGACATCATTTGGTAGACTTTCATCCCAGCTGTATTTCTGTCTACATAAATCTTGCAGAATTTTCTTGGCAGGCAGAACTACTGGAGCTATAAATCCCAAAGGATCAAATATGGAGCTGACAAATGAAAGTAGGCCTCTCCTGGTGTGTGGTCGATCCTTGAGATTGATCTTGAACTTGAATTGGTCCGTCTCAGCACACCACTGGATTCCCAGTGCTCTCTCCACCGGTAGATTGTCCATATTCAAATCCAGATCTTGAAATCCCTCAGCTTTCTCATCTACAGGAATTGAATTAAGCAACTTCCTGCTGTTGCTTGACCATTTGGTTAGCCGAAAACCACCTTTGGCTAACATATTCCGCAAGTTGGTGCACAGGGTGACTGCTGTGTCTTCATCAGCTGTTGACTTAAGGCAGTCATCCACATAAAAATTTCTCTTTACCGTTTTGGCGGCTTCTTGTCCAAATTCGTCTTCAAAATCGGCTGCGCATTTCTGTAGAGCAAAGGTTGCAACACTTGGTGATGATGTTGCACCAAAGATGTGAACCAGCATCTTGAATTCAACAAGCTCCTTCTGATAATTCCCTTGCGGCCACCATAGAAATCTCAGTAGATTTGTATCACCATCTTTGACCCCGACTTGATAAAACATAGCCTCCACATCGGCCATAACGGCAATGGTTTCTTGCCTGAATCTTGTAAGAACCCCCAGCAGCGAACTTGTCAGGTCTGGTCCTTGTAGGAGTTGCTGATTTAGCGATGTTCCTCCAAAGCTTGCTGCACAATCAAAGACAACACGCAGCTTTTGCTTGACAGGATGTCTGACTCCATGATGAGGCAGATACCAAGTTCTTCCTTCAATCATTTCACATTCAGCATTGGCTATTTTCACTGCATAGCCTTTCCTGACAATGTCCTCCATAAATGCAACATATTCTGCATGATACTCAGCATCTTTAGAAAACCTCTTTCGCAAGTTCAATGCACGTTGCTCCGCGACTGATCTGTTGTTTGGCATACACAACAGCTCACTTCTCAATGGAAGGCAAATAGTGTAATGTCCATCTTTCAGCTGTGTTGACAGAGATACCATGCTAATAAACTGGTGATCTTCCTTGGACATTTCAATGTTTTCATTTTGCCCAGCATCAGGAAAGTCCAGCTTGAACTGTTGATGCCAAAGCTCTTCTAACCTAGCTACTGAGATTCGGTTTGTTGTGACTGTTGCCATTCTATCTATTTTCAGTCCATCATTTCCTCCTCTAAGAGGTCCATTTACCGTCCAGCCCAAAACTGTCCTCACGGCATATGGTCCATTATCCACGCTACTCACCACCTGAAGAGGCTCCATTGCCTTAGGCACGTTGGCTCCTATAAGTAATCCAACATCTGCCTCTACAGTTGGTAACTTCACATCCTTTAAGTAAGGCCAGCTGATGACATCCTCTTGGCGTGGGATATTATCCATAGTTACAGGAATGGCCTTTTGAGAAAACACTTCTGAAAGTTCAATAAACTGGTTGCCTTCTAGGCTACTGATTTCCAGTCCTGTTACAATATGTGTATTCACCACAGACTCGCTTCCCATTGTTCGCAACGAGATGCTTGTGTGGCGTCCTTTCATGTTCAGTTTATTTATCAGTGACTCTGTAGCAAAGGTAGCAGAACTTCCAGGATCCAGAAACGCATACGTTATTACCATCTTTGTGCCTTTACGTGCCTTGACCAGTACTGGAACAATTGAAAGAAAACAATCTTCTTTACCGGCCCCGGTGACGCCACAGATTTCTGCCATTTGAACAAGGGCATTAGTTACAGATGGCTGATCTTGACTTTCTTTGGCTGCATCTCCCTTTGAATCCTTGAAGGTAATGTGCAGCAAGGTTGGATGCAATCGAGAGCATTCTTGACACTTAGTCTTGTCTCTACAACTGCTACTCATGTGGCCATGTTTCAAGCATGCAAAGCATAAGCCTTTCCTTTTCAAAAACTCAAGCTTTTCTTTGTGTGGCTTACTTTTGAATCCTTTGCAGGTTGTGAAGCCGTGCTGCTCTCCATTGCAATAAAAGCAAGGTCTGCTGTTAACATCCACTGAAACAGACTTTGTTTGTGATGTTGTAACTTCTTCATTTTCCTTACATTTATTTTCTGTTGATGAGGCAATGGATGTTGTGAATACCCTTTTTGTTTTATGTGTTTCTTCATGTCGTGGTTTTGATTTTTGTCTGACTGAATCCTTTGTGTTTAGGTTGGTTTCCTTTATGTTTCCATAGAGAGGATGCAACAAGTACTTGACTTGCTTGTTAACAAAATCAACAAAGTCCTTGAACTTTACTCTTTTCTTGGTTCTTTCTTGTAGGTCACAGGCAAATTTTCTCCAGGATTCTTTGAGTTTGTACGGGAGCTTGTTAGCTAATGCCTTAATATTAGCTGTATTATCCAAGTCTTCCATGTAACAAATGTCTATCATTGTGTTGGAGCAACCGGTGAGAAATAATGAGAAAGACTGTAGGGCTGCGCCATCTTCTGCCTTGATTGTTTGCCAGTCCAAGGCCTCCTTTATGTACGCCTCTGCTAGGCTGTAATCATCACCAAAAAAATCCTTTAACATTTGTTTTGCTTTGGCATAGCCTGATGAAGGTGGCATATGAACACAGCTCTTTACCAAGTCATGCGGCTGTCCACTTGTGTATTGCAGCAAAAACTGTAGACGATCACGATCATCATCAGTGCGGCTTTCGATTCCATGTTCAATCGATCTAATAAAGGATTTATATTCCAATGGGTCGCCTTTGAACGTTTTAATGGTGAGATCAGGTAGCAATGCTGCCTTATGATTCTTCACTAAATACTCTGTGACACTGGCTTGTTGAGAAATGGCCTTACACAAACTGTCAAGCACTACTTCACCACTGCATTCCTTATTTGCATCATCTGAGACTCTCTTGGTTGCTGCTGGAAAATGATCATCTGAATCAAGCTTAGAGTGATTCAATTTAGGTGCAGCATGCTTTGATGATGTCAAAAGGGCACCTTTCATCTCCTTTTTGCCTTCAAATATATCAGATTCGCAAATACTAATGTTTTCCTGCATATCTTCATACCTTTGCAAAACTTTTAATTTTGCATCTGACTCAGCAATAGCTGTCTGAATTAAATGCATTTCCTTTTTAGCCCTTATTCCAGCTTCCTTTCTCTTTTGCTCTGCTTCATGCTCTGCTTCCTCCTCTTCTATGGCCAATTTTTCCATTACAGCTGCTGCCCTAGCCTTTAAGGATGCACGTTCTATTTCTGCTCTAATTTTCATTGCATACGCTGATGTCACGCTAGTGCATTGTGAACTGGACCTTTTAGAGCGTTTAGCGGATGATTTTGAATACACAGACTTATCAGTTCGAACCCTTTCATTTTCTTCAGCACGCTCAGTGCGCTCCATGACATCTTTCATCCAGTTTTCACATTTCCAAAAGAAATCATTCATTAATGCATGTTTCGGCTCAAACCAATTTTTTTGATTATCCAAGAATTCTTCTTCACTCATGAAACGTTGTAATATGTAGTTTAAATCTGTGAATTGTTGCTGCAAACCACTGAATTCGACTCGCAGCTTATTCTTAACAACGTCAGCGTTTGCATCGTCGGTCATTAATTCTTCAATTTGTCTCATCATGCTAGTTAGTTGGGCTAGCTTGCTCTTACGTGCTTGTATTTGTCTGGACTTGCGCTCTTCCATGGCCTTTTCGGTAATTTTTACAGTTCGTTTTTCTTCTTGCTGTTCCATGTCAACCGGGCTTCTGTATGTTTTGTGTTAACCTTTCCACGTTCACATTAATTATCTGAAATGTTAACGCTTAGCTTTTTACTGCGTTTCACTTTGTATTTCGGTAGAAAGCAAAAAAAAAACCTTTTTTACCGTTCGAGTTAGCAAGTAGCAGCGCAGTCAATCCGTTGCAAATTAGTCGCCAAGTACATAAAATATATCCTTGCGGTTGTTCTCTATATCCAGCCAATCCTTTCCAAATCCAGTAATCCTTGAAGAGCTAGTTTTTTGACTAAAAATGTAGGTTCTTGCGTGTACCTATTGAAGCTTAGCTTGACGCTCGAAAGATTCTCCCGTCCAAATTCACTCTATAAAACTCCAAGAAACTGCTTCGCAAAACTTAACTGTTTACTTAGAATCTTTAACCAATATTACAAACATAAAATTTTATCCACAAATAAAATAAATACATTTATATCAAAATTCGAGAGCAATCTTACCAGGAGGTCAAAAAACTATTTCGCCCCAATCTCACTCCTCTCCCTCCAACTTCCTATTCCCCGCCCCCTTTATCATAATAAAAGCACCCCAATAGTGTCCATCAGGACTACATTAAAAGTCCTGTTTTTAAACATTACAAGTTAGATCCAATAAATCTTAACATTATAAAATAATATCTGTCAAACTAATAAACTTATACCTTGAATCAATATTATTTACTGTTAATTATTCAAATCATACGAAATGCATTTAGGCTCCTACAACATGGTTAGCTGAATCTGTTGTTGAAAAACTTGACTAGCCTGCACAGAACCCTGACCTCATCCTCATCAAACACCTTTGGGATGAACTAGAGCGGAGATTGTGAGCCAGGCCTTTATGTCCAACATCAGTGCCTGTCCTCACAAATGCTCTTCTGGATGAATGGGCAAAAATTCCCAGACACACTCCAAAGTCTTGTGGAAAGCCTCCCCAGAAGAGTGGCAGCTGTTATAGCTGCAAAGGGGGGACCAGCTCCATAATGATGCTTATGGATTTAGAATGGGGTGTCATAAAAGATCCTGTAGGTGTAATGGACAGGTGTCCCAGTACTTTTGTCCATATAGTGTACATATAGAAAGAATAGAACAGTAAAACAGGCAGATGTACAATTTTACCACCATTAAATATTAAATTTTATATGTAAATTTTGTTACTTCAATAAAGGCCTTGATTTTGGCTATTTTTCACAAAGCACAGAAAGCAGTGACCAATACAGGAACAACCGTTGTTTTCCAGCAAATTTCATGGAAGTGATAATTTCACCGTCCTTCTCACAGGATGGCAAAGACACATATATAACATGTTTATGAGCTACCAGCCTCCTGTGAGCAGAGTTGCTTCCGGAAGGTTTGGCTCTTGCTGCTGTGCAGAAGGACCGGAAATGTGAGAAGGCCACAATCTCCAGTCAGGAAGTGGTCCTGACCTGTGCTACTCCCAGCTTAACACCTACAGCTTATGGCTTTGAATGGTGAGGGAGACCTTGTGGGAATGGAGAGCCCTGAACTAGCGGTTAAGACCCGTTTGTCCTTTGCTGTTCATTTTAGCAGATTTTTTTGCGTCTGAAGTGATGGATTCCATTATCACCGGCGACTTCAAACCAAACCACTGACTTGGGTATTTCCATGTCTCTACTTGTACAATGTTGTTCCCTTTTGTTTTGTGAAATAACTGAGAAACACAATGTAGCGCCACTGCTCCTTAGGAACAAATGTGAAGTCAGGAATCAATAAAATCAAAATGGCACCTTAATTGTTGGGTACTTGCATGTGTGATGGAGGGGTGTCATTTGGGAGGTTAGTGTCCCTGGAAAAGAACATCCATATATTTTCAGTTGTCCAACACATATCTGCTAACAGTTGACTTCGGGAAAAGGAGGTTTAGGCATAATCAGTGAGACTAATTGGGCCACCTTGACCAAGTGGTTCAACACATCCACTCCCCTACTTCACCTTATGGTTTGTCAGGTCGTACAATAACTCAGTTCTGTGCATCTCTGCATGTGCTATGTTATGGACCTTGGTTAGGTAAGTGGCGTGTAGGTATATGTGCGCTTTGTTGCCTGCCCACCTTCAACCTAAGCACAAAGGACATCGATTGGTTAATTGTAACTGGCCCCGCCTCCAGGAGGCTATGAACCAACTACAGAGATCTACAGCACCCCCTTGCCTTCCTGCTCTGCGCTCTTTGATTATCTGTGCTTTATAGTTTTCTGTGTGCACATGTATTTAGTTTGACCTAAACTTTATCACAGCTTCTGCTCCAGAAAGCTCACTGGTTATCTATACCTGTTCAGAATATAATTGCCCATTTGTAGTCAGATCCACTTTTGCACATTGACAGAAGTTAGTTGTTTAGCCACACTAGACTAGAGAGTGTGGAGAGAGTGAAGAGCACCAAATTCCTTGGTGTTCACATCACAGACGACCTCTCCTGGACCAGCAACACCAGTTCCCTCACCAAAAGAGCCCAGCAGCACCTGCACTTTCTGAGGAGACTTAAAAAGGTGCACCTCCCCAAACCCATCCTCACCACCTTCTACAAGGGCACCATCGAGAGCATTCTGTCCAGTTCTATTGCAGCCTGGTATGGAAACTGCCACGCCTCCGACCGCAGAGCCCTTAAGAGGATTGTGCAGACCGCTGAGTGCATCATCGGCAGCTCTCTCCCCAACCTGCAGGACACTTACTCTATCCCGCCGCGTCCGTAAGGCCACCAGCATTGTGACTGACCGGTACCATCCCACCCACGAACTGTTTAGCCCTCTTCCATCCGGAAGAAGATTCTGCAGCACAGGAGCAGGTCTGCACGACTGTGCAACAGCTTCTTCCCCAAAGCAGTCCGGCTCCTGAACAGCACGCTGCCCCCCCCCCCCCCCCCCCCCAACTCTTTGCTGCTCACCCTGCACTGCACCACGTAACACTTCATATTTATTCATTCCGATCCGTTATGGCTGCTATCGTGATCATGTCCACAGCTATGCACAGCTGGTCCTTTACACTCATATTGCATGTATTGCACTCTTGCACAACTTGCCTAATTTGCACAACATAACTTACTCACTTTACTTACCCTGCACATTCAATCACATTCAGATATTTATATGTATATAGGTATCGTGTAAAAATTACTGCCCCTCTCACTGTCATTGTGGTCTGTCTTGTGTGTTGTTTGTGTTTTAGGTTGCACTCATGGTCTTAGAGAACGATATTTTGCCTCACTGTATACTCTATTGTGTATTGTTTAGGATGACAATAAAGCTCTACTTACTTACTTACTTAGAAGCAGGACCCACTTCTGTCTTTTTTATTTGGGTAACTCGATATTTATATTGCATATGTAGTCTGTCTACAGCCCACTTAGGGGAAGGTGGCACATGGTCTTGTATGTCTGCAGCTTAGTTGTGGTTCTGACACACTGCGGGTTTTGAAATCAGCACAGAGTGTGCTTCCCCTCCCCCCCCACCCAATAAGACGGCCTGCGCATCACATTATAAAAGATGGATGATACAGATATAAACAGTAATAATAACAAATCATCAAGTTCCTGGATGGGATACAAGTCAAGACAGTCACTCTCATTATAAGGTAAGTGTTGAGACACGACTTCATGTAAACTCTAAGAGGAAAAGCCACACGGAGACTGAGATGTGCAACAGGAAGTGAGGTCACAGTCCAGGATGTGTGAGACCACAGTGCACCGTGTTTTGCTGTTCATTTCACATAAGCCTCTGAATGGTGCAGCCATTTAATCCTAAATTTGACTATCTAAAAAAAAAAATGCATATACATGCATTTTACTTCACTTTGTTACATCAAGGGTCAACATTACTGCAAGGATGTGTCTGTACGTGTTTCTGTAGGTTATTTTCTAAAAGGATAGGCATGGATCAATAAGATACCGTGGTTTTCATGTTGTAGAAAGAACTGAAACTTGTGAAAAAGCTCAAAGCTTCAGCCCCCCTGTAGTTACACCCCCTGAAGCCCCCTGAAAAGGCTTCAGTACACTCAATACCCTCATGCAGAAATATTACAGGAGCTCAGACTGGGACCCTTGCATACCTTCCTGTTCTGTCCAGAAGGAAGGAAATTGGTGGAATGGCCTCCTCTCGTTTGTAAACTTCTTATGTTCTTATGGAAATGTCTTTTTTACAGTTTGGTGCTAATTTTGTCCTGTGGGCTTTTGGTTTCATTCATAGGAAGTGGTTTCTAAAAACTAGTCTGCCTTGCCAGTCTGCCTGCTGCAGGGTGTGATATTACAATGGAATTTACACAGACCTGCTTCATCCACATCTTCCTCGCGTTCCTCATCAAATTAACAGGTAATTTTCGTGTTGTGTTCTTCCCATGATAAAATTTGGATTTGTAGTGTATCCACTTAATAAAACAGTGAACTAGTATATAATCTGCTTCCTAGCTCTCCATTACTGTATCTGTATTACTGGCTCATTCTTACTGTAGCTCATTCATCCTGTTAGCAAGTTGTTTACAGTTATATTCCTATAATTATTTTATAGCAAGTTTTTTTTTATAAACAGAGCTAAAGAACTTACATATTACAGGAAGTGAGACATTTGACTTGATAGAATAAAAACAAAGTGTATCCACTTAATCAAACAGTGCACTGGTTTTTAATGTGCATCCTAGCTCTCCATTACTGTCTCAGTCTTACATTTTAGGAATGTAATCTTCTATCAAGTTCTTTCCTGTACTTCTTTAATAGCAAATTATTTTTTGATGTACAGCGATACAGAACTTACATATTACATTAAGTGTGATAATCGAACTGAAAAAAACACTGAAAATGAACTGAGGAAACTTATCAGAGCAAAAAGATCCCAGCAGCCTGTTGGATTTCGGAGTCATAACTGTAGAGCTACTTCAGGGTTGTGTGCTGCTTTTGGCGGTTTTTTTAATCTTTGCTTAACCTTGACTGTATTGAGCTTTAAATGATTACTTATGTCCTCTGCATGGTCACTGCACTGCATATAAATCTTCCGTATCATATTTCAAACAGCTGTGGTTCTCTTTATTCACACAGGTGCTGAGGGCATCGTCACCATCAAAGCAAACAAAGGGCAGAAGATCCTTCTCCCCTGCAACGTATCTGAGGACAGTCTTAATAAAACATATACTGTCAACTGGAGGAAGAATGGAACCTCTCCAGCCCTCTGTTATTACCGCGTGTCACAAAATGGTGCCACAAAAAACTGGAAGTGTGGATCCCGTTATGTGACTGAAGGACGACCTCCGCGACTTTACTTAACAAATGTCAGCTTCAGTGACTCTGGGGTCTACAACTGCTCTGTGGAAAGACAAATTCCCCCACCAAACAAGGAGAAAATCTATTTGGTGGATCTTCTAGTTGGAGGTAATTATGTATTTTCAGACGCTGCATGACCAGTTTTTGTTAACAATAGTAAATGTTCGAGCTTAGACACAATAATAAGCAATAATATGTCATTATGTAACATTCAACCAAAATGTGCTGAACTGAGAACTTAATGGAGAAATGTACATGTGTGATTAGCATGTGAAGTGAGAGACACGCATGTGAAGAAAGCTTCAGCTGTATTTGCATGACCTTCTTCAGGAAAATGTCACTGTTCTGTCCTTATACACCCAGCTGACTGCTAAAGTAATTATATTGGTTATAAAATCCATAGACTCCCTCTCACGCCCGTCACACTGTCCCTCTGTTCTGTGGGTATCTCTCATATTAATACTGAGATATACTGTGAGTGACATATTGGTTATAAAATCCATAGACTCCCTCTCACGCCTGTCACACTGTCCCTCTGTTCTGTGGGTATCTCTCATATTAATACTGAGATATACTGTGAGTGACATATTGGTTATAAAATCCATAGACTCCCTCTCACGCCCGTCACACAGTCTATCTGTTCTGTAGATGCAGCTCGTCCCACAGTGTCTGTGTCCCGGGTGGAGGGGCCCAGTGGGAACCCGGCGCTGCTCTGCTCCGTTCGGGACTTTTACCCAGAGAGCATAGAGCAGGACTGGCTCCGGGACGGACTCCCACTGAACGTGACCCCTGACAGACGCAGCACAGTCAACCCAGACGGCTCCTACTCCCTCGACTCCTACTTGTCTCTGACACCAGCACATGCTGAGGATGTGCTCTGTTCCTGCTGGGTCAATCACTCCTCTCTGGACCTGCCTCTCAACTACACTTTTCAGTGTAAAGAACACAAAACAGGTCCTCATTAGATTACTATCCTATCACCAAGACACATACTGTATATAAAGCTATGCAATAAACATATATATTATTTGAATTTTAATTTTGATTTTCTGTACAATTCAATTAGATTTTTTATTCTACACATTAAGGCTTTCATTATTTCATTGCAGCTGGAGTGGCGGTTCCTATACTTTGCGGAATATTTTGCGTGATGATCATTTTCCTTGTTTTTATACTGTTTAAGAAATTCAGTAAGTTTTTATTCTTTCTTGTTTTTATAATGTATAATGAATTATGCCTACAATAGCCCTAATACAGAACTTCCTGGGATAGACTCTATGATCAAATTTAAATTTGGCAAAGAAATGGTCAAAATTGTTCTTGCTGGAAGATGAGTGTCTTTTTTATTTAATTTTTTTTCAGAAGCAGTCCTCCGTTGCTCTTCTGGATCCATCCACACACCGCCCAACAACGTCCAGGAGTCACTGAGCAATTCCATTTATTCAAACCTTTGGGAGCACCAAGCAAATGCAACATATAATACTTGACTTAAAATCAAGTCTTAAAAAAGCAAAACCTGTTAAGGCCCCAGGTGTAATTGGTTACATATTTACTATATATACTCCATTCTAGTAACTTATGGCCAAAAGTTAGTAATACAAACATTGTGGGTTCAAGGCCCAAAGAGTACACCCAAATTATAACCTTTCTCTCTACTATAAGTGGCTCAAGATATATGAGCTAAAAAATATTACTTCATATTTTTCCCACATATAGTGTCACATAAATGTAAATTTGTAAAGCATAAATTTAATATTCACACAATATCTAGACATTGGTTAGTTTAATTTTGGTTAAGAGTGAAATTCATACTAACATACATTTGTAACCGTTACCACAACATCTTATTGTAGTGCATTGAGTTCTTCATGCAGGCTGCCTGCTTTAACATCCATACTCCACCATCTGTCGCTGTTTAATGAATCGAAACATAAACACTTTTCCAGACACACTGAGAACGACATATCGTGCGCTTCATTGGGACTGGGGTCCCGCGGGACGGAAATCTCGCGGGAATGGGCGGTTTTAAGGTTGCCGCGGGCGGGAGCGGGCGGCTAAAATTAGACAGCGGGTCCCAAGATTTTTGGCAGGATGGAGAATGTAATTGATGTCATTTATTTTGTGTTATATATTCGTGTTTATTCTGAGCCATTGTATTAAATTGTGATGTTCAGCTAGTTTAAATGTATTTCATTGAAATAAGATTCAGGGTTCTCTTCTGTTTTTAAGCTGCTTTTGTCTTGTTTACAATAATGTGATATTTAAACATTTGTTGTATAGATTTTTTTTTTTAATTACTGTGCAGATATTTGCACATAGTTGCTAAATATCCCGTGGGAGTGAATGATGTGCAAGTGTGCCCTGCGATGGGCTGGCCCCCCATCCTGGGTTATTTCCTGCCTCGTGCCCATTGCTTCCGGGATAGGCTCCGGACCCCCTGCGACCCAGTAGGATAAGCGGTTTGGAAAATGGATGGATATTTGCACATAGTTGCTAAATATCCCGTGGGAGTGAATGGTGTGCAAGTGTGCCCTGCGATGGGCTGGCCCCCCATCCTGGGTTATTCCCTGCCTCGTGCCCATTGCTTCTGGGAGAGGCTCCGGACCCCCCCGCGACTCAGTAGGATAAGCGGTTTGGAAAATGGATGGATGGATATTTGCACATCTGATTAGTTTTTGGGCTCAGTTTAAATTTATTTGCTATTCAAAGTTGAGAGATTTTTGTTGAATTTGTTTTATTTATTTAGTTCTTGTTCTATTGAAAGAAAACATTTAATGCGTATAAACTTATTTCATCATACATTATATCCGTTAATGGATCTGCGGGTGCGGGCGGGATTAGACAGAAATATTGCGGGAGTGGGCGGTAATGGTAATAAATTCATCGGGAGCGGGATTAAAAAAAATATGCCCGCGCTGTGCTCTACTTCATGTCACGATCGGCGCCGATCAAGCGGGTGATCGCTCGGGCAGGCGAGCAAGGAGCAGGCAGACAGGTGGAATACGGGGAAATACTGGGGATTTATTGGCGAAACATAGATCGGAAGCACGGACATCGACAAACATCAATGACGGTTAAGGGACACAGGCAAGACTTGGACTCAGTGTTGCCAACTATTTTCCATGGAAAGTAGGTAAAGTCTGCTCGAAAAGTCGCCAAATGTCGCTAGATGACGTCATGCGTATATTTGCATATTGATGATGTAATTACGTCATATTTGCATTCTGCGTGTTTTCCCTAATCCTTCCTCACGTGTCCAATATAGAATTTATCAATTACGTTACATATTTTCTGTCAGACACAACGGAACTTATTAAAAAGCAGTTACTTCCTCTGCAATGAAATAAGAAGAAAAAATAAATAAAAAATAAGAAACGGTCAAATTAAACAGTTATATTTCAAGCAAAGGAGAAGCAGGTAAGTGATTGGTCCGTGGCAACATCGATTGCACATGCGCAGCTCATTCACATCTATGTCAGCTGCCGTGCGGTCACGGGTATATGCTCCTTTCAGCCGGAGCTAACGCTCACTGATCAGAGCAGACACAGGGAGATGAGTAACTGTACCGGGAAAGCAAGACCTCGCGCTTACAGGACAGTACTGGCGACATTTGGAAAGTTGCTAAGGTTTGTCCAGAAGTCGCTAGATTTGTCGCTAGGCGCTTTTTTTGGGGGAAAAAAGTCGCTAAATCTAGCGACAAAGTCGTTAAGTTGGCAACACTGCTTGGACTCAAATAGACAGGACAGATCAAAATAACTAGACACAGCTGGGTACGATCAGGGAAGCACACGTGGATAATCAGGGGGGCGTGGCACACATGATTATCGTACGAGCTGGGCGTGACACTTCACATCTCCACAGTTTTTGATTTATGCCAATTCGCTTCCTCTGGAACTTGCTGATGTTTCCTGAAGGTGATGTCGCTCATAATGCAGTGGATAAGGTTCCGAAATGCCGCCCTCTTGGTAAAATGCTGTGGAGAGCACAGACAGTGGTCAGCTGAGCAGTGCAAAGATGTCATGTGACCAGAGGAGTCATCCTTCTTCCTGTTCATATTATGTAAACAGAAACATGTGCAGTACATACTGAAAGCAACCCAGATTCCTGAGGGCTTGTTTTCTTGCGTCAATCATGTTGTACTGTTCATCCTTATAGGTTACACCAACTCTACACATTATAGGACGAGAGGTAAACAGCAGTGGTACCAATTCATCATGTCATAATTTTCACCCAGCAGCAAGCATTTCTGTCCAGATGGGATTGCAATCTTCCAGGATGGCCACACTGCCAAATCCACATCCAACAGTGGTATCTAAAGAGGATGTAAGCTTCCTGTTATATTCAGGAGAGCTCAGCACTGTTCACCAGCGAACAAATCAGATTTGCAGAGCAGTATCTCAAGCAGTGTTTTCCACCACTCAAACACCATGGACCAAACACTTCTATCATTCATGCCTAGTGCATAGAAGTAATTCCATTTAATTTTCATTTCTGTATTGGGCGCTTGTATCCAAACTAACATATAATTGAGAAAGCAGGCTCAGTCAGTCCCGGAAGTGACTTATGTTTACACTGAATGACCAGTGCACAGAGTAATGTGATTGTTATGGTTTTATTTTTCTTAGGAAGCTGCGTAGATGTTTTGGTTCTGTAAAATAGTGTCATGAATTTAAACAAATCCTATAACCAAAAACAGGCTGCAGGTAACATGTTTCATTTTGTTATCTCATGTATCCATCCATCCATCCATTTTCCAAACCACTTATCCCCTGGCTCGCGGGGGTCCGGAGCCTATCCCGGAAGCTATGGGCACAAGGCAGGGAACAGCAATACCAACAACAATAATATTAATAATAATAAACAGCATAAAGTTACCTGCCTGCATATACCCTTTTAATCCACAAGTCCATCCATTTTGTATATCTGCTTATACACGTTCAGGGTTGCAGCCAGTCAGAAATTTGCCCTCAGAAGCACAGGGAAGAAGGGAGGGGACACCCAGCGTGGGATGCGAGTCAAAGAGTCAGTGACATCATAGGGAAATTTAGAGACATCATCTTTCTGTGTACACTGGGGATGTTTCTCAATATGCATACTTGACTGTGATGGTGTTCTTGTTTACCCATTTGACATCATCTTCCATTGCTGAAGACCTGTTCCAATACTCAAGAATAGAAGTACAGAGGACGGTAAAAATCCCCGAATGTCATTCTTGCCTCGCTCCAACCTTCAAGAATACATTGATTGCATCCTTGTCGAACGAGACCAATCCCATGATTAACTTAATTATCATTCTTTTGGAGGCAATTTAGCAAGACCGTTCTTGCCAAGACCACAAGTACGATCTTTGCGCTCCTGGTATTGAAAAACATTCTGTGTTTTTCAACACAGAAGACTCAGTACACTCAATACACTCACGCAGAAATAATACAGATACTCAGAGTGAGATCCTCACATGCTTTCCTGTTATGTGTAGGAGGAAGGAAATAAAATAACTATTGCTGTTTTTAGAATTTAGTGGTAATTGGTCCCGTGGGCATTTAGTTTCATTCACAGGAAACTGTTAAGACTAGAGCTCCTCAATCTGCCTGCTGCAGGGTGTGATATTACAATGGAATTTACACAGACCTGCTTCATCCACATCTTCCTCGCGTTCCTCATCATATTAACAGGTAATTTTCGTGTTGTGTTCTTCCCATGATAAATTTGGATTTGTAGTGTATCCACTTAATCAAACAGTGAACTAGTATATAATCTGCTTCCTAGCTCTCCATTACTGTCTCTGTATTACTAGCTTATTCTTACATTTTAGGAATGTAATCTGTAAATTTTTCCTATACTACTTTAATAGCAAATTATTTTTTGATGTACAGCGGTAGAGAACTTACATATTACATTAAGTGTGACAATCGAACTGAAAAAAACACTGAAAATGAACTGAGGAAACTTATCAGAGCAAAAAGATCCCAGCAGCCTGTTGGATTTCGGAGTCATAACTGTAGAGCTACATCAGGGTTGTGTGCTGCTTTTGATGGTTTTTTTAAATCTTTGCTTAACCTTGACTGTATTGAGCTTTAAATGATTACTTATGTCCTCTGCATAGTCACTGCACTGTATATAAATCTTCCATATTATATTTCAAACAGCTGTGGTTCTCTTTATTCACACAGATGCTGAGGGCATCATCACCATCAAAGCAAACAAAGGGCAGAAGATCCTTCTCCCCTGCAACGTATCTGAGGACAGTCTTAATAAAACATATACTGTCAACTGGAGGAAGAATGGAACCTCTCCAGCCCTCTGTTATTACCGTGTGTCACACAATAACATAAGAGACAGGAAGTGTGGATCCCGTTATGTGACTGAAGGACAACCTCCGCGACTTTACTTAACAAATGTCAGCTTCAGTGACTCTGGGGTCTACAACTGCTTTGTGGCAAGACAAATTCCGCCACCAGTCAAGGAGAAATTCTATTTGGTGGATCTTCTAGTTGGAGGTAATTATGTCTTTTCAGACGCTGCATGACCAGTCTTTGTTAACAACAGTAAATGATCGAGCTTAGACACAATAATAAGCAATAATATGTCATTATGTAACATTCAACCAAAATGTGCTGAACTGGCCACTTAATGGAGAAATGTACATGTGTGATTAGCATGTGAAGTGAGAGACACGCATGTGAAGAAAGCTTCAGCTGTATTTGCATGACCTTCTTCAGGAAAATGTCACTGTTCTGTCCTTATACACCCAGCTGACTGCTAAAGTAATTATATTGATTATAAAATCCATAGACTGCCTTTCACACAGTCTATCTGTTCTGTAGATGCAGCTCGTCCCACGGTGTCTGTGTCCCGGGTGGAGGGGCCCAGTGGGAACCCGGCGCTGCTCTGCTCCGTTCGGAACTTTTACCCAGAGAGCATAGAGCAGGACTGGCTCCGGGACGGACTCCCACTGAACGTGACCCCTGACAGACGCAGCACAGTCAACCCAGACGGCTCCTACTCCCTCGACTCCTACTTGTCTCTGACACCAGCACATGCTGAGGATGTGCTCTGTTCCTGCTGGGTCAATCACTCCTCTCTGGACCTGCCTCTCAACTACACTTTTCAGTGTAAAGAACACAAAACAGGTGCTCATTAGATTACTATCCTATCACCATGATACACATATAAAGCTATGCAATGAACATAAAATATTGTCCTTTTTTGCATTCTACAGAATAATATTTATGTTATTTCATTGCAGTTGGAGTTGCTGTTCCAATATTTTTGGGAGCATTTTGTGTGATAATCATTTTCCTTGTTTTTCTACTACATAAGAAATTCAGTAAGTTTTAAATTTTTCTTTCATGTACAATTGAATGAATTATACCTCTATATAATATACCTAATACGATGCTTCATGGGATCGTCTCTAGGACTGAAGGTTAATTGAAGAAGAGGTAATCAGTGTTGTTCTTACTCTAAGACAGGGGTCTCAAACTCTGGTCCTGGAGCGCTGGAGCCCTGCACAGTGTTTGGTTTACCCTCATTTAACACACCTGATTCAACTCCTTGTGCTAATTACCACACAGTTCCTGAGCTGAATCATTTGTGGTAGAAGAGGGAAAGAACTAAGCTACACAGGGCTCCGGCCATCCAGGACTGGATTTTGAGACCTGCTCTAAGATGAATGACTTTGTTTTCTTTTTAGAAGTCCACTGTTGCTCTTTTGGGTCCAACCACACAGCTCCTTCTGACGTCCAGGAGTCACGAAGAAATACAGCTTATTACAAGCTTAGGAACTAGTAGCTAAAGACAACACAGATTGACTTTTTCAAACCCTTAAGAAAGAGGACCCAAAAATCTTAAGTTACAAGACCCTCACACGTCAACGATTGTGTACTTCCCGCAAGAATGCCCCTTATTTGAAAAGGAAGGCTTTATTCCTTGAAGCGCAATTGTTCTGTACTATGAGTACATTTATATGAAGCAGTATTTTGGACATCCAAAACATGAATATTTTATCGTTAGACATCCTCAGATCATTGTTCATCACCTAGTCACCATTGAAAGACTTAACGATAAACGGCGAAATACTTAATTCCTGCTTAGTTGTTTTAATTCACCTTTATATATAACCTCCGATATAACCTAATCGGAGACTTTTTTCTTATAAAAATGTAAACTTTAATATATTAAGCAGTAATTATATTACCTCACTATATCTCTTTCAATAAATTCTGAACTGTTGAACTAATCGTTGGCGTGAAGTGTATTTTTTATGCTTTACAGCGGAACGATTTCATCTGGAAGACTTCCCTCCGAGCACATTTCTGTCCTGGACCAAATTAGATTGTTTTTAGTTTAATTCTCTTAAATTTATTATGGTATTTTAATTGCATTTTATGCATAATTATGTATATACGTGCTATAAAAATCCTATAAAAGCTGCAATATGTCTTTCTTCAGTCAAAGTAATGATTTTATTTCTTAATGCCTTACCGGAACCACTGCTACGATCGAAGCATTGTTACGTCGGAAGGTATTTCATGAAGCTCATTTCACGAGGACCGCTGTTTTTGGAAGAAGTTTATTTAATAAATATTTATGCGTAAATACAAAAAAGAGGAAAGTGGTGGTATGTCGTACTCATTTGGAGTGGTTGTGTTCGTCCTAGATACAAATTACAGCGCAGCAACTGGTTATGATTTTTTGTCTAGCTGTGGCGAAAATGGCTAACTAGCTAGGTGTGTGGCTGTAGTGGGACTAATGTATCCCTTCTATTCCAGTACCTGTATGAATTTGATTTTTTTTTTTTACAAATCTGATAAGTATTTCGGTCCAGATGATATGATTACCGTTTGTGTTTGTCATCTATTGTCTGCATCTGTCTAGTTCATTGTTATTAAATAGTATAATCAGTGCCGCCTCTGCAAAGTTGAAATCTTGTAATTGAAATCATGTAAATGATCTCGTAATTGAATTCATCATTTATGGAATATGTCACGTGCAGTAATTGTACCAATGTCATTTACGCTATTCTCCCTGTATTGCTTTTAGATTTCTTGTTAGCCAACTTGTCAGCCATGATGTCCCATGGATTTAAAAGCAGTAAACAAGACTTCACATTTGGACCCTGGAGAGTTACCGCCGCGAAAACCCACATAATGAAATCTAAAGACATTGAACGGTAAAAACGAGGGGAAAAGTTAACTTGTGTTACTGATTTCCTGTTCAAAAATAATGATTTCCAACTCTCCCTTTACGGGTTCCGTATGTTTGCTTTTGGGACATTATGGTGATGAATTTATGCCTAAAGTAGTCGTACGTTAAAAATGAATTGCAAATCTGAAAACATATTAGTATATCTACGTTGATCTGTAGACAAAGAATTTGCAAGTACACTTATACTGTAACATTTACAACAACACATTCCGTTCGCACTGCACGTGTGGCACACTAGGCTTACAGATTCTCGTTTTACGAGAGTTATTTGGAGAGTTTGTAGCCGGTAATGTGTAATCGATTCATAGGCGTAGGTTCATAAATTTACATCTAAAGTAACAGTAATTAAATGTCATCACGATTTCGTAATTTTATGAAACACAAATCCATATTCAGGATTGCAGCATGTGTACCTATGCCTGTCGCCTAAGTTTCAAGAGTAAAATCTTCATTTACATTTACTAGTCGCAATTTACGATCTCACGAGTTTATGGTGTTCAAGTTGCGATTACAGTCACAGTTTATGCATTTTCAACTATAGTATTAACTAGACGAATCACTAGTTACGCTGGGAAAGTTACGTTGCCAGTGGATTTTAACAAAGAAAAACTCACTTTGATTTCGGATTTGCAGTTAATTTTTTTGATGTGCGATTGGTTTAAACATAGACCTATCGCGCTAATATGTGGTTAAAAGCGCTTAATTAACCTTTCTACACCTTAATTGCAGCTTAGCGGATGAGATGCATATGCCCTCTCTGCCCGAGATGCTGTTTGGCGACAACGTGCTGCGCATTCAGCACACAGATGGTTTTGGTATCGAGTTCAATGCCATTGATGCCCTCAAGCGCGTGAACAACATGGAGGATTCCGTGAAAGTAGCCTGTGCCCAGGAGTGGCAAGAGAGCAGGTAGGAGAAGGGAGGTGCTACTAAACCCACACTGTCAGCCAAAAAGTGATTTGACCAAGTGAGAATCTGCAAATCCACCAGAATGATGGGGGCTAAACTAATCAGTGACTAATTGCGTGCAAGTCCCTCCCTCACCTGGTGTAATCATATTTTCCCCTTTGCTAGTGACAGGCCAGTGTAATAGTATTTTACCATAGCTGTAAATGTATACACTGCTGAATGGTAACCTCTCTTATCGTGCACCTAGTATTCACTCCTTTCTTTTATGCATATTGTATGTATTCTTTTTCTGTGTTTTGCCGTAGTTCTTATTTCTCCATTGTCATGGTGCCTTCAACAGTAACAAGCTGTGCCAGCAAATATTTCCGTTAGCCTAAGTCACGGGACATTAAAGGTTCTGATTATTATTTCTCAATTGTGAACTTAAAGAGCGGACTCTGAACATTCCAAAGAAGTGGTGAAACGGTATGACTGGACCTACACTACTGATTACAGAGGCACCTTGCTGGGGGATGAGTTGAAGATAAAGGTGAGATCGTCTCCCCGTCAGCCGAACCAGTCAGGAGCCTCGATCGCACACAGAAACGCATGATGTTACCGCAAGAAAAATCACCGGGATTAAATGCGTCTCCCGTCTGCGTCCTGCCCCCCCCGCCCCCCCCAGGTGACGCCCACCACAGAGCGTATCGACATGGAGAAGCTGAAAGCCCGTGAACAGATCATGTTCTTCGAGGAGGTTCTGCTGTTCGAGGATGAGCTGCATGACCACGGCGTCTCCATGATCAGTGTGAAGATCGTGAGTCGCCCGGAGACCTGCCCTCCCTGCCGCCTCCATTAGCCACAGGTTCTCTCTTACAGCGGAGGCATTTTGGGTCTCAAAAAACTAACATTAACATTCAAGTTTTATTTGTCGCTTAGACAAGCGTACACTGTACATGTCAGTAGATGAATGCCTTTTCCACCTGCTTCCAGGATTGTGCTAAAAAAATTATCAGTAGAATAATAATAATTAGTATTGTTATTCAATTAGTGCCTTTTTCACACTCAAGGATGCTTTACAAGTATGGGATGGTGATGCTTTATTGACCTGTGTGGGGAAGCTCTCTCTTCACATGTCCCATCTTACTTTCCATGAGACACACAGACACATATCCAGATGAGAACAAGCTTAGGGGTCCCAGCACAGGGTCAGTCAGCGTGCAGCCCCTGGAGGTGGGAGTTAAAGGCCGTGCTCAGGGGCTAAATGTGAACTTAACTTAAGCGTGAACAGGGGCGTTATTCACTCCGACATTCAAAGCGGTGGCCACTTGATCATGGACACAAGAAAAAAAAAATAATGATCAGTGTTGATACACCACAGCACACCAACGAAATGTGTCCTCTGCATTTACCCCATATGTGACATCGTGCCATAGCAGGGGGCAGCTAATTCAGCACCTGGGGAGCAGTGCTTGGGGGTGATACCTTGTTCAGGGTACCTCAGTGGTGCCTTGCTGGTCGGGGATTCAAACCATCAATCTTTCAATTACAAGTATGCTTCCCTAACCAGTAAGCCACCACTGCCCACTGAGAGAAACATTATATAAAAAGATACACTGAAATAGCAATACGTATGACAATAGAAATAAAAACAATGACAACACAATGAAATAAAAAGCAACGATATTAATAACTGTATTTTTTGTATTTAGCTAAGATGGTTTACATCGGGAAGATGTAAAATGAGAAGTCAGGAGTAAAGAGCATAAAATGTACTTACAGAGCAAGTATGAGATTACAGGTCACACAAAACAGTTACAATGCAACTGGTAACAGATACTGCTACAGTAAGGAGTTCCAGAGAAGCAAATGCGTTTTGGGCCCCTTATAAGTTGAAAATATTTAACGTGGCGATAAATCATGATTCAGGAAGGGTCTGGTGGCATTTTTGCCTGTTTCTTTAACCTACAGTAAATATTGTATGTATAGTTTCACAAGCGTCCCAGGTGTTTCCAACAGTTCTGGAACCAGCTGATTGGAGCTGATGGTGTCTTTCTATCCTTCTTGGCAAAGAGAGTGATGCCCACAAGTTTCTTTGTGTTGCTGCGGTTCTTCCTGCGAGTGGATGGAGTTCTGATCCGCATCAATGACACACGAGTCTATCACGAGGTGGGTACCGCAGGCAAAGCCACACTTGTGTGTGTGTGTGTCTGTGTGTGTGTGTGTGTGTGTGTGTGTGTGTGCACTGAAAAATATATCCAGTGACATGCATTTCAGACTCAGCATTACTTGCATCTCTTATTTTGTTTCAAATGCATCAGATTTTTTTCCCCACCAAAGTTCTGTGCACACTTCACAAAATGGGGCAGACTTAATGTGTTTCAGATAAAATAGAATAATAATAAAAATAATATTATTATATTAATAATAATTTTTAATGACTGACTTCTTATAAATCGGGGTAATGGTATTTTAATGCATTCTTATTTCGCTTTCAGGCTGGTAGGAATTACATGTTGAGAGAATTCAGCACCCGGGAAAGCAAAGTTTCTGCACTGCGGGTAAGACGTGGAATCCTTACATTACTGTTAGTGCGTCTGTTTGCCTAGTTGATGCTTTTATCCAGAATAGTTTAGATTTTTAAGAACATAAGAACATAAATTTACAAACTAGAGGAGCCCATTCGACCCATCAAGCTCTTTTGCAGAGAACTTGACTAATAGCCCAGAGTTGGTAAAATCTAATCTAGCTCTGACTTAAAAGAACCCAGGGTTTTAGCTTGCGCTACACTGGCAGGAAGGCTATTCCATACACGCTGTGTAAAGAAGTGCTTCCTCAAATTCGTTTTAAAATGTTCTCCCGCTAATTTATGGTGACCAATCCTGCACACAATATTCTAGGTGGGGTCTTACCAAGGAATTATATAATCGTAGCATCACCTCCCTTGATTTAAACTCCACACAGCTAAAGATGTAACCCAACATCCTATTGGTTTTTTTTATTGCTTCCCCACACTGGCAAGAGTGGGATATGGAAGCATCAACATACACAACAAAGTCTTTCTCTTAACAGTTACCTTTATTTCCGTGGAACCCATAAAATATCTGTACTTTATATTTCTGCTCCCGGCATGGATTACCTTACATTTATCTATATTAAATTTCATCTGTCAGGTATCAGGTATCTTTTAAAACTATAGGTAAGATGCCATCAGGGCCCTGCAAATTATTTTGATCTTAGCTAGGCTTAGTACCACATCAGCCTCAGTTATACATATATTGGTCATAGACAACGCTGTATTCATACTAAAAGGTGGTAAGTTACTCGTGTTCTCTACTGTGAACACCCATGTAAAATAATCATTAAACTCATTGACTTTATCAATTGCATTTTCAATTATAAGGCCTTTACTATCCTGTAAATTATTAATTTCAGCTTTTAGAGCTCTTTTTGAGTTAAAATATTGGAAGGAACTTTTATTGCCATCTTTAGCCTCCAATGCAATCTTTCTTTCTATATTCCTCTTGGAGTATCTAATGTTATTTTTTAACTCGACCTTAAGAGTTAGATACTCCTGCTTTATTTTGAAATCATTAATTAATTTCCATTTGTGGAAGAGAGCCCTTTTCCTCCTGACTTTATTCTTAATTTCCTTAGTAAACCACCTTGGCTGTAGTTTCCTAGATTTAGTTTTTTAGTTTTTAAACAGCAGGTGTTTTTTCCAGTGCTGTACATTTGATCACATTACATAATGTGAATTGCATGTATTGAAATGTATCTTTTTAGGAGCAGTGTGTGGGTCTGCAGGTTAGCATTCTGAGCATGTGATCAGAAGGTCACTGGTTCAAATCCCATGCTCAGCGGGGTGATGTCACTGTTGGGTCCCTGAGCAAGGCTCTTAATTCAAGTTGCTTCAGGGACCGTCTAACCCTGCTTTCTCAAAAAAAATTACATCACTTAGCATAAAAGTCTCTGCTAGATAAAATAAATGTAAATTAAATGTAAGACACATGGAAGTAAGCTGTATAAATGAAAATACCGTATGTGATATAGACGCTTGCTTTGCTCATGCGATGGTGACGATGTCACTGCGGGAGAATCAGACATGGGGTGGCTCTTTGATGTCCTCCACTTTGCTTCTTGCTCCTCCTGCAGCACGTGCCCCCAGCCCTGTACACCGACCCAAACGAGATCGCTCAGCACCTCCCGCTGCGGCTCACCGAGTGCGAGAAGCTTGAGATGCCCGAGCTGAACCTGCCGTCGAGTTCCACCGACATGCAGCAGTGAGCAAGAGAGACCCAGCCGGACACCGGAATCCCTCTGGCTCCAGTCGGACTCTGGCGTGGGGATGGAGGATAGAGGCTAACCCTTCCCTCCCACAGAAACCCAGATCTCTCTCTGACGGACGATACGTGCACATTTCCATCAAGCACAAGATCCCCGAAGGCCCGATTTGGCATGATTGAGGGCTCTGTTTAATCGGGGATGGTGTCTTTTTCATGACATAATCTGTCTCATTTCTACATATTTAACTGTCAAGCTTTAAAATGGTGCATATCACATTTTCTTATTTAAAGTCTGTAGAATGGTTTTTGGGCTTATTGTAAATCATAACACCGAGCTTTTCTTTTTTGACACTGAACAGTGGTAGAAATATGCACGATTAACAAGACATACAGGACTGCTTTTATGTAGTAAGCTTGCCAGTATCCCTTGCAGGGCTATGTAAATTAGCTGCCTTTGTATCCGAGCCAGAGATGTAACATTTGTGTATTTTGTTATATATTTAAAAATGAAATGTATAGTTGTGGCTTCATCTTTAGGGGGCTTTCAGAATCAAGGTTGAGTCTTTTTGGATGTGTGAAAATATTACTTTTAAACAAAACTTTAGGTCTCTGTTTTTTTGAACATTTGCATAATATGTATTTAAAACCTTGCAGGAAAAAAACATCCATTTCTCAGCTGATGTCCATCTTGCACCCTGTTGTCCTGACTTTGTATATTGGGATTCTAAATATGTTCTAAATCTGAATCTGATTTTTCGGACAAGTTTTTTTTCGAAGTGTTTCGAGTCTGTAAATAAGGTCTAATTAACTGTGATAAGCCCTCTGACATGAGTTCAATACTCGTTCACACTTTTCTACATGTTTTAAGGCCGTGTTAGCAGCCATACCACCTGCAATTCAAACTAGGTAATCGACCTGAAGTTAAGCAGGTTTGGGCCTAAGGGGAAAACATCTAGAAAAGCCGGGTTGCTGCTGGAAGAGGTGTTAGTGTGGCCAGCAGGTTAGCCCGTCCTGTGGTCAGTGTGGATCCCAGTGCACTGACGGGGACACTGTGGCCAGCAGGTTAGCCCATCCTGTGGTCAGTGTGGATCCCAATGCCCCAGTGCAGTGATGGGGACATTATGCTGTAAAAACAGTGCCATCCTTTGGATGAGACGTAAATCCGAGGTCCTGACTCTGTGTTCATGAAAAAGATCCCTGGGTAGAGGTGGTACCCTGATCTCCTGGCTAAAATTGCCTACTGTGACTCTTTAAAATCTAACCTCGCAAACCAATGTTTCCCAACCCAGTCCTCAGGGATCCCCAGACAGTCCACGTTTTTGCTCCCTCCTAGCCAATCAGGAATACCAAGTACAGGTGTGCTGGGAGCAGAGCGGAAGCAAAAACATGGACTGTCCCAGGGTTCCACGAGGACTGGGTTGGGAAACACTGACACCTAATCATTTCCCATATCTAAATGGTGAATTCTCTCCTTCCCTTCACCACCTTAGCTACTGTGTGGTGAGCCTACTGGTGCAGAACGGCTGCCATCACATTACCCAAGGTGGGTGCTACACAGGGGTAGGGTCACCACCTATTCCGATTTTGCCGGGATTGTCCTATTTTTTTGAGCAATGTTCCCAGAAAATTAATATTCTTTCCCGGTTTCGTGTGAATATGTATATCTAATTTAGGATTTCGTAGTTTCAAATAAAACATCAGTTTGTTTCTTTCTTCCGCTTTTCTTTTTTCTTTCTGTTTATTTTTATACATCCAATCCTGTGTCCGTAAATGGTTAAAATTTTACTTTTTTGCATTAGGCAAATGCAAAAATCTAAAGAAATAGATAAGTAGATAATTTAGTTATCTGTATATCATCTTTGGAGTTGAAAGCATTCATTGAGGGACAGCAGGATCTTCTGTAGGTGAGAATTGTCAGCTTTAGGTTGTCCAAATTCATTAAGTTAAAATTGTTTGTTTATAATGTATTATAATAATGCTTTCACTGCTAAAGGGAGTATACCTTCGGATATATTAGGCATATGTTTTGTAATAGATTATAATTAGACAATATATATTTACTCGTTAAAGAAAAAAAAAACTATTTAGCGTAGAAAGGAACAGCAGCGAAAGGAGCCCGGAGTTTGGACAGATATAGGTAAGAGTGGCAACCTCTGTTGTATTTTGCAAAAATGGTTTAACCCCCCCCCCCCCCCTAAAAAAATGTCTGAGTGTCACAGTTTTTCACAAATCAAAGCTGGCAACCCTACATGGGCGGGGGCGAACCAGGTCCCATTGGTTCTATAAAACATCTGCAATGATGAATTGAAATTCTAAACTGAGTGTACAATTAACATCCTCCATTAATCATTGTAATTTACTGAATGGTGCATCAACTACCAGTCTTTCAACAATGATTGTGACCTTGCAACATAATAGGTGTTCATGGTGTGTGCTGTCTGTTCAGAGGCACATTTGCATGATCAGAGCCACCACCGGTTTTGTAAGATTGTGTGGTTGCTGAGCGGGGGGGGGGGGGTCCTGTGCCCCTAGGATGGGTAAGCGCGTGAACCGAAGCACCCCTGATGTACTGTATATTGTTAACATAATGCGATATTAGTACTTTATTTTCCGTCTCGGAACACTTTTTTTCCATTATTTGTTTCCTGTCAGATTATATTTTGCGTAACACCGCTGCTCACACGTGCGCAGCAGCACTAACAACAGTGCGCGAATACTAAGGAAAGTAAGTACGTGCAGTTCATTGACGAAATTAAACTGCCTGCTGTTTTGTTGTAATACAATATAATCTTTTAACGGTTTGCGTGCTGGGCTACTACTATGCTGTCAAAACCAAATGCGCGTTAATGAAGAAATTGACATGTATGCAAATTACTTTAATACAGGTTTTATGTATTGATTTATAAATGTTCTGTATATTTACAGCATATCTATCATTCTTCCATCACCTCATCTGTTCGCGCAGTTTCGAATCTGTAGTTATGCAGTGATCTAGGGCAGGTTTCTTTGTTGCTTTGTACTGGCATACAGTTTGAGAAAAAAATGCCACCGCTCTCCACCACGCTTGGGCGAAAATATACTGTATTATATGAAGTCTGACTTAAATGACGAATGCGGGTACATGTCCTGTCATGTGAAGGGACCGGTGTGTGGCAAAACCGGCTAAGCCTATGTGATCAGAAGGTTACCGGATCGAGCTCTCTGGCCTCTACAGAAAAGTTACATGTGCTCTTGAGCGAAGACCTTAACTCCTACCTCCAGGGGCGCTGCACGCTGGCTGACCCTGTGCTGTGACCCCCAAGCTTGCTGTCACCTGCATACGTGTCTTTGAGTCACATGGAAAGTAAGACGGGATATGTGTAGTGAAGCGACTTTGTATTATTACTTGCCAATGGCAAATAAAGGATAATTGAATTTCATCCGAACACTTGGTTTGTAGGAAGCTGTACTGAAAATATACAGGGATGTGCGTGTCAAATTTGTTTTGTAATACAGATACTCCCCGGGTTACGGTGGTCCGTGTTACGATATTTTGACTTCACCATGGGAAAATGTTTATAACGTTCAGTACATTATTCAATAAATTATATGAGACATTCAGGACTTTTCTTTTAAAATTAGGCTTTGTGTTAATGATTTTTCCAAACTGTAGTATTCATAAACAGAACACGAAGTGTTCTAAGCATGTTTTGAATGTAGGTTAGGCTAAGCTATAATGTTTGTTAGGTTGGGTGTACCGTATTATGAATGCATTTTCGCTTTAAGACAATTTTATCAGAACTTAACCCCATTGTAACCAGGGAAGAGACTGTACTTGTTCTGTTTTTAGATATTTTTAATTTGACACCTTTAGTTTTACTATAAAATTTAAAATGTTTCTCACTAACCATAATCTGCAATAAAACTTTTTTTCAGGCAGTGATGCCAAGAAATAGGAAATCAGCAGCGACGAAGGACGTCAAGGGGGATGGTGTCCCCCCTAAGCAGAGGCGGACGGAGGAGCCCCCCAAAGACGTTCCTTCATGCCTTAATTTCGACAGTCCTTCCAGCCTCTTCCAAAGCCTGATAGCCCCTCTGGGAGTGGAGGAGTTTTTCCGGGATTATTGGGAGAAGAAGCCGCTGCACCTGCAACGCCACGACCCGGCCCTGGCAGCCTACTACCGCTCGCTCTTCCAACTCTCTGACCTGAAGGGGCTGTGCGGCCGAGGCCTGCAGTACCCTGCCGACGTCAACATCTGTCGCTGCGTCGACGGCAAGAGGAAGCCGGTGGCCAGAAGGGGGCGCGTGGTTTACAGCGAGCTGAAGAAGGAGTTCGACAAGAACAGGGTCACTATACAGTTCCACCAGCCGCAGCGCTTTCAGGTGAAAGATGGGGTGGCATCGACTTGCCATAGTGGAACGGGGAGCCCCCACCCCCATGCTCAGTTGGTTTCATCCTGCTGTTTCCGGTTCAGGATGAGCTGTGGAGGATCCAGGAGCAGCTGGAGTGCTTCTTCAAATCCTTGGTTGGCTCTAACGTCTACATAACGCCGCAGGAATCACAAGGGCTTCCCCCGCATTACGATGACATCGAGGTGAGTGGGGGGGGGGGGTTGAGTGGTCCTTTAAATATTCGGTCAGGAGTTGGGTATGACTCCACTCCCTGCGGGGGTGGTTTGTGTCTCTGCCTGTGGTCAGAAGGCCATCAGTTCGAATTCCATGCTTGGCAGAATTGTCACATCCCCTGAACAAGGCCCTTGTGCCCCTGAAAGATGCTCCGGGGGCACCAGATAAATGGCGAACCCTGAGCTCTGGCTATAAGCTTCTCAGCTGTGTGTTTGTGTATGTCTCAGTGCAGAGCGTGACGGGATATGCAAAAAGAAGCGTCTGTGTACCTGTACTCTAGAGCTGTGTCAATACTGCAATTAATCAATATTCAGTTTATCACAAATGTTCATTGTTGAATGGAAACCTTCCACGGATGTATTAATTCATTGCAGTACCATTTGGTACCGGCAGATGGCAGAATGTCAAATCTGCTATTTTACAAAAAAAATTTCAACACGTCATCTGATTAGTTAGGTTGTTAATGCCTGTTTATTAAACTTGGCTTGTTTTAAATAATAGTTTGAGTATTTCAATATTGGAGTTGTAACCATCAGGACACCAGGGTAATACCGTGATATTATGATGCATTGAATCGTGACACTGGTATTGTGATGTGTAGTGTATCATGAGCTAGTTTGCAATACTCAGCCGTGCTGTCCTCATCCTCATAGGAACCGCAAATAAAGTGCCATTTCATTGCAGGCTTTCGTCCTGCAGCTAGAGGGCGAGAAGCACTGGCGTCTCTACCAGCCCACGGTGCCCCTGGCGTGTGAGTACAGCCTGGAGCAGGAGGACCGCATTGGCAGGCCTACCCACGACATTGTGCTGAAGGTGAGCGACATGGCGCCCCCTGATGGGCGCAGGGCTCATTGCCGTATACACATGCATGTACAGTAAGATACAGTATGTGGTGGGTTCTCGCCCTGTCCTCGCAGCCCGGGGACCTTCTCTATTTCCCCAGGGGTATAATCCACCAGGCAGATACCCCAGCAGGGGTGGAATACTCCACTCACCTGACCATCAGCACCTATCAGAACATGTGCGTGAGTATGGTCTCCCAGCATGCTCGGCCGGACCGCATGCCGCAGGGCCCTAACTTCCGCCTCCTCCCTCCCTCCGATGGCATTCCAGGTCCTGGGGGGACTTCCTGCTGGACGTTCTCCCGGGCTTTCTGTTCGACTCCATGAAGAGTGACGTCGGCTTGAGGGAGGGCATTCCCAGGGAGCTGCTGACGGTCTGGCTATTCTCCGTATCCCATCCGCCCTCCATCACCTAACAACCCAACATGCTGCGTCTGACTGATGACTCAACAGGATGCTTTCCTGTGTCAGCTTGTATTTACATCAACGCTGATCTAGAAAAATCCCCTATTTCCAAATGTGATATTTTTTCCCCTCTCGCTTAGGCAGTGTTGTTATCTATGCAACTTAACTTTTAATCTCTCTATACAGCCATGGAAAAAATTGAGATAACTCTCTGTTTTTAAACAAATATGCATTTTTAAATCCTGGTGTGATCAAGGTTCTGCTGGCAAAAGGCCAAAATTTCTAAGACAGCAGGACACAAAACTAAGGTGAAGCAGGAGACACTGGGAACGACCAGCAACCCGCCAGATAAAAGGCAGAAGCCAGAGATGACCGTCAGCTTATCCGACAGTTTCTCATGAATCGTAGGATGACATCTAGTGACCTTCAAAAGGAAGTGCAGGTGTGAAGTGCACTGCTAGGACAGTCCGTATCAGGCTCCTAGAAGCAGGACTGAAGTCCCATAAAGCAAGGAAGAAGCCCTTCATTAATGAGAAGCCGGGAAGAACCAGACCGTGGCTCTTAGTTTTTTCCGCTCCTGTATATATTTTTAGATATTCTGTTTGACCATTATGTTTTGGGTTGGGTCTTCAGAAGAGTCATTGTCTTTTTTTTCTGTTTATGAAAATAACGTATATATAAGTTCTGCTATGGTGTGATCAGTCACAGTACGTATTATGAGGCCTCCGTGAGCTGCGATTTTGGCCATTTTGCAGATTCACGTCCTGCTGCTTTCGTGTTTGTGCGAGTGCATCATATCCAGGCTCCCACTCCCCATGCTCGGACAGCCCCGTGCAGGTCCGTCTGACTCAGCTATCCGAGCTAACCCCCTCTTGTGCTCCTCTCCTGCAGGGCGGCGCCTCGCGGGGCCCAGACACGGCCAGGCGGCTGTCGGGCCTTTTGCGGCAGCTGGCAGACCGGATGGAGCTGGGAGGCGAGCTACGCTCCGCCGAGATGCAGAGGGATTTCGTGGCCAGTCGGCTGCCGCCATACCTGCAGGAAGGCAATGACGTCTCACCAGGTGGGAGTTGGGGGGGATTGGGGAGGGTAAGCCCTGTTGCCATGGTGATAGACCTGCCTCACTGTATGTGTATATGTGTCATAGCTGGCAAGATGCCAGCACTGGAGGACAGGGTCAGTATGCGGTACAGGGACCATGTGCTGGTGACTGTGGAGCTCAGCCAGGAGAGAACGGTGAGTGCAGAGTCTCTCACCAGACCCGCCATTATTCATCTGAACATCAGCGTCAGCACTGACATGCCGTCTGTGCTTCTGGGTGGCCAGGATGAGCCCAGAGAGCTGGTGGTCTTTGTGCTGCACTCTCTGAGGAACAGCAGGAAGACGCACATGATGGGGGAGCAGGAGGAAGATGAGGATGACGATGAAGAGGGACAGGTAGCCCCTCTTTCACCAAGCCACGCCCATTTGCTGGAAGACGCCTTTATAATGATTTTAAAATGCAAACTGCTTCCACTCCCTCTCCCCCCAGGTGCAGCCTGGCAGCCAAGGCCTGCGCTTCCCCATCTCCCACCTGCAGGCCCTCCGGCAGCTGCAGAGCGCAGACTGCCTCCCGGTGGCCAGGCTGCAGCTGCAGCTCGACTCAGACAAGCTGAACCTGGCCATGGCCCTCTGGTCCGAGGGGCTGCTGCACGTGTGCTAGGCCTAATAAAATCCCCGCGACTGCCTTATCTGGTGTCAGCGGCATTGCATGATGGGAAATCATGCAGTAACGTGAATGTGGATGAGCTCAGGACCTCTGGGTTTGTGGCACAGTAACGTATTAAAGACCACAACTAGTACATAATGAATCTACTGCACTGTACCTGAGAGTAGTTCTATCTATTGTTAACTTAATGGTATCATTTTAAAAATTACTGAAAGGTGAAAAACAAAGTGTACCGTTTTGTGTTCTTCAGCAACAAATAATCACTCCAAACCAACACCTTGGTATTTCATCACTTTAATTACATTTTTAAAAATGGTACTCTTAAATGCACAAATTATTTCACACATACTGTACATTAATACATGTCTTTCTATAGACATTAATCACGTATTGAGATACTCCCGATCTGTGCCTGCATATAATTTGTTTATTTTATATATAATCATGTATTTTTAAATCCAGTGAAATGACCTGAAAATGCGCAAGATGTCTTGGGTTTACAGAGAAGAACTGAAATGCTGTTTTTTTTCCCCCCCTAAGACCCCTACAAGACACAGATTTCTGCATATTCTAGACGGATAAGGACACACGCGGAGTGTGGGGGGGTAGCTTATCACTCCTCGGGTCGTGGGTCGGACTCCTCGGTGGCGAGAGGCCTCCCCGAGGCTGAAAACGTCCATGAGTCTCGGGTAGTGCAAACGACATCCTGCTGTAACGCAGAAGGGAAGCGGAAAGAGACGCGGCCTGGTGCCGAATGGGGCAGCCCTCCGAGGTGCCGTTTTGTTTTTTTGGTTTCGAATCCATCGCTTCTTCCATTTGGGGTTTTGTCTGGACAGCTAGAGATATACCCCCCCCCCCATTTAAATAAAATGTGCAGTTTTAGACACTGGACTCTTAAACGTACACTTTACTGTGACCTGAGATTATACAGAGGATAGATGAGATTTACACGAATGCCCCTTGCTTCTGGGGTTTTCTGCGGGGAGGGGGGCTGCAGCTAGTCGGTGGTGCGGCCCCCTCCAGGCCCCTTGCACCAGACGGCTGTTTTCAGCAGGGGGCAATATCAGTCACTTGGCCCCGGTGCTCCCAATTCACACCACCTCTATGTCCCAGTACTGCGTCTCCCGATCGGCCGTGAAGTCAGTGGTGACCAGGTGGTCCCTGTCCAGCTCACTTCCTCCTGCCAATAGGGGAGAAGGATCCTTCAGAAACAGCATCATAATGATGGCACCAAGTGTGAACCGATTGGTCCAGGCGCAGTTAGTAGAAACAAGCACTTCAGTGCGGTACAGGCTTCTAGTACGCGTAGTAATCAGCAAGTATAGATGCTTCGGGGGGTGAAATATCGGCTCAGTGCAATGTTGCCTCATGTCTCCAGGACTGGGGATCAGAATCTGGTCTTTGCTCTGTATGTGTGGAGTTTATGTTCTCCCTGTAACACGTGGGTCTCCTCTAATTTTCCTATAGTGTATGATCGTGAGCATGTCTCATGTGATGGATGGGCATCTCATCCAGGCTGGACCCCAGTACTATGCCCTATGCCAGGCCCCCCTGTGACCACGATCAGGATAGAAGATGGACAGGCAGTGGTCAGTTTAAAATGTGACATTGACAGTTTAATTGTGTAACCATCAGCTTCTGCATAAAGCCATCTCCGTTTGCGACTTCCTCTTTAAACATAATCCATCACCTTGAATTTCTGCTACAGCTAATCACCCCCACCTAACCCAAAGCCATGCGTCTCCCGAGCTCTGACTGCATCACGGGCATCTCACAGTGGGACGGATGGTGTAATTTTACCCATGTAAAAATATGACAGACGGAACCGGAGTTTGACAATGACAGATTTTATAAATGTTAAATATTAGTGTTGCCTACAAACTTGCATGTACCACAAGAGATCTAGAAAGTTCATTGTAGTCACTGAAGTGGGTATCAGAATCAGGTTAATTTGTTTCCAGCAGTTGGTGTCTCTCTGGTACATTAATTTATAATGGACCAAAGGGAATAAAATGTATAATATAATGCAGAAGAATAAAAAAAAAACAATGATCAGTACAAAAACAGTAGGAATCTGGCATCCCTATCTTTGGACCCCTAATTCAGTGCCCCTCAGCCCTGTCCTCTGGGACTCCCACGTAGGGAGCTGGGAGGGAACAAAAACGTGGACTGTCTGCATCCCCAAGGAGAGAGTTAAGAAACGCTGCCCTAATTAGCCGAAGTGAAACTTGGGCCATGTGGGCAGAATGCTGGTTTTCACCACTAGGTGGACTCATTCAGCCGCACTGATCATCTGTCTCAGAGAATCTGAAACTGACCTGTTATTGTTCTTCGCAGTTTTCTTGAAGCATCCATTTATACATGTATAAAAAAAAGTTGATAAGACGTCCTGAATTCAATTTACTCTGCCTGCTAGCTGCAAATGGCATGAAAATACATAAGAACGATAAACAGAAATCGGTGGTTATAAACATCAGCTCTGTATTCTACACATTTTACCAGATGCTGTTATCCAAAGTGACAGCGTTTTTTTTTTTTTTTTTTTTTTTTTTTAATAAGCAGCATCAGACAGTCGCAGGAGCAATTGGGGTCTTGTTCTGGGGCACATCGGTTACATCATTCTGCTGACCCTGGGATTTGAACCAGCAACCTTCCGATCATGGACACAGCATCCTAATCCACTGGACAAAATACCTTTTTGTACCAAGCGAAGGTGCACCGGTAGCCCCTAAGGCCACCCTGTGAGGCTCACCTTTGATGTCCAGGACGAGGTTGTGGTCGAGATGAGAGGAAATGGTTCCGTTCTCATTAAGACTCCACTTCTGGTGCTGCCGGCCGACTTGGGGCCACAAGGCCACTCGGGCTCCTGGTGACGCCCTCCCACCAACCACAGACAGACACATTTTCCCAACCTACAGAAGCAGCACACACAGCCTGAACACTGCCGAGCATCTTCATGTGGCCAAAAATAATAAACCTTCACAGTAAATAACTAAATACTACTCTGTTTTAATTTGACCTTTAACGTTTTAACCTGACCTTGACCCCTTAATTTATTTTTTTTAGTACTTTGCATTTATAAATTGTAAACTTATACATGTTGGAAAACAAAAACCACAGCAAGACGCATAGGGCAGTCAAAGACAGCAGCTGCACTAAGTTTCTGATTGGATCTTCACTATAAATAGCAGCAAATTACAGCAGGGGTCTATTTTGGGTGCACTAAATGTTTGAAGGAAAATGGCAGAGCGATAAAGAGAGAGGACTGAAACGGCTGCACCCAGGTATACGGCTCGGGCCATCTCAGCTCTCCTTGGTCTCAAACCTTAGATTAGTTACCTTAGATTTGAGCATCCCCCCGGTGAAGACCCAGAGCTGGGTGTCCAGGCCACAGGCGGGACTGAGGGATGCGGTGCCGGGAGCCGGCCCCCCAAATGTGCCCTCTGCTGTCAGCACAGAGCTGAGGGCACGGTTTCTGAGCCGGACATACATCTTGGGCTATAGAGCGAGAGTCAACAAAACTTCACGATCCGTGCTGTTTAACAGATGTTCAAACATGCATTAGCTTGATGTTTTAAGGGTATGATTCTGCATGGGTTCAAATCCCAGATGAGCCCCTGCTGGGAAAGTCACCGGTTTGAATCTAGTGCTCACCTCGAACAAGGCCCTTAACTCCCAACTGCTCAAGGGGCAATCTGGCCGAGCTCTCTCAAATAATTATATTGATTTGGACAAAAGCTTCTGCTAAATAAATCAAAACGCACAACACCATTCAGCTATTCTTAAGAACAAAATTCTAGTGTTGGGATTTGAGGGGGTTACCTTCAACCATCACAAAAAAAAAAAAGTCATTTTTCCTGATAGCAGAGGGGACAGCGCCCCCCCCTTGTGACAGCACGGTGAGCTGGTGCCCCCTACGCTTTCAGCAGAGTGTAAAGCACCGTGTCCCCATTCCAGCTATGGCCTCGTTGCCGGCTGAGATCTACGCTACTTGTCGAAGACGTGCCTGCCGCAGGGTCTTGTTTGCCACCGACAAATATAAATATCTTTCTGGGAAGCCCACTTTTATCGCCGCCCCGCAGTCCAATCCCACGCGCACGGATTTCAGCATTCTGATACATGGTAATGAGCCGGGGCCCGCAATTCCAGGCCCGGCGGTGTGACTGGGGGAGAGAGATAAGGCGACGATGACTCGAGCCTCCTGGCGGGAGCAGGCTCACACGCGGACACGTGCACAAGATGCGTAAATAAATAAATAAACAGGCATATTTGTGCAGACAAGGCACGGAAAAGACTGGCGATGGACGCCGCGGCTCCCATTCTGCCTAGTTTCTATGGTCCATCCCACTCTCGCCACAGAAATGGGAAACCGTGCGAGACAATGAACGAGACAGGGGCCCTGGGCCCAGCTGGAAGCTGACTGGACCCCAGAGTGCCCCCTGCCCAGTCACTCACCGATTCAAAATATATCATTGGCTCATGATAACATTTTTATGAATTATGGCCCCTCTTATGCCCCCCCCACCTTAAAATAAGTTTCTGAATCGCCCCTGGGAGCGGGAAGCTTTGACTGCCCAGTTTCCATGAGGCAGGATTTTGGGTCCGTTTGAGACACTGACCTGGGTTGCTTCCCGCTCATGGTTTGACAGACTGACCCCTGACCCAGATCCATCCGCGTGTGCTGGCAGTTAACCTGGGTGCGCGGACGGTCAGAGCAAACGCAGGGTGACTAACACCAAATAACGCAGTGTAATGTGGAGCCAGTTAAACACACAGCACCCCCCCCCCCTCCGTATCACCCTGCAGAGGCTGACGTATAAAAGGCCTCCGCCAGAGGACATATTTTTAGCCCTGCTTCTTGTTTCCTTCAAGCGCAGATATTGTCAGCAACAGAGGAGCGTGGTGTAGTGGGGGGCGTTCGGCAAACAGTCAGGACACCTTTCTGTGTGGGGCGTCCTACCTGTCTCAGCACATGCAGGGAGCCCACAGTGTCCCAGCCACTGTCCCTCCCCCATGAGGGGATATCCCCGGGACGCAGGAGCATCTGGCGCCCCTTGAAGCCGGCGTACTCGTATACCACCCACCTGGGGAGGGGGGACAGTCACAGACGGAGCATGAGGCACAGACCTCCAACAAAGGGATACTTCAAACGTAAAGACTTTCATACCAACTGCTAATTTTTCGTGTCCTAATCGCGAGAAATAACAGCAGGCTAAATAGGCAGGCCGCTGTTGGAATACATCACACAGACATCGGGGGAATGTCAAATCAATATTCAGTAGCAATGTGGAGATGCTTTGCCGATGGATTTTCAAGCATCGCGGAAATATCATGCCAATGCATGTGTGTGGTCTGGGTAGTTATACTAGTTTAGTGTTGCTGCTGTGACACAGTGTGAAACAGCTGTCAAATTTTATCTATCACTGTACTTAATATTACCCATTTACTGTACCAGCAAAAGGTCAGATAACGTTAGATCATAAACAGAATATTAGGGGAATAGGGCTGCATTTGTCCTTTAAAATTTTCACGCAAGATAAAAGTAACGAGTAACGACCCCATTTACATTTCAGTAGTTTTAATTGCATTAATTGAAAAGGTAGTTACATTATTCTTTACAGCCAAAAGTAGTGGAATTACAGTGATGCATTAACAAGAAGAAGAAGAAATCTACCTAAAGTTACTAAGCAGTTGTCAGACGGGGTCAACTCACGTTCCACTGTTGACCCGGACGGACTGAGTGAAGAAGCCGTCCAGACGTTCCACGGACGTCACGACAACCATCTCCAGGCCCTCGAAGGAATCCAAGGAATAGAGGCTGATGGATGGGTCTGAGAAGCTCTGCAGAGCGCAGACAGAGGCGGTTAGGGAGCTCCACCTTCTTACAGATGTGAAGAGGGACAGGTGTTGGCAGGACCCATGTGCCTCACTGCGGCGAGCCGTTGATGGCTACAGAGCGGACAGCAGGTCAGAGAGACTCACGTATGGGATGGGCTTCAGAGACCTGATGGACGTGGTCACAGAGCCACAGGAAATGAGGTCAGGGTAAAGGCCCTCCCCCAGGACGAACTGGCTTCCGGAACACCCCTCTTCATCGAAGAGAATCCAGCTGCGTACATCATCCCCACAGAAGCCCGTCAATTATGTAGTTTAAAAAGAAAAGAAAAAAGAAAAACGACTAAGAGCCCCAGTTCCGACGGAGAGAACACAGCGGACTGAGCAAAATAAACAAGAGTACATCCTGCTGGAGTCAGCACTCTGGGAGGGGGAGTCCCGGGGGCGTCCCGGTGACACCGCACTTGGGGGCCGGGGACTCTGCCCACCTGCCTCTGATCACCCTGAAGGACATGGCAGCCTGGGGGGTCAGGGTCACTTCTTCATGCTTGTACTCCCGGCTCTCCCCCCGGCAGCGGGGCTGGCTGTAAGCCCGGATCTGCAGCGGGAAAGTGCAGGAAGTTCTTCACGCATGTTCTCAATGTCGTTTATAAAATGCACATCAGCTCACGAAACTCAGCAATGCCCCATCACCCCAACAGTCTTTTGTTCCAGCTCCCCCATAACTGGAAAAAGCACATGCTAATAGATGTAAGACTACCAGCTCACCCAGTTAAAAAAAAAAAAAAAAAAAAAAAAAAAAATTCCATAACACCCAGAACATATTCCTGTGAACATGCAAAAGTGTTGGCCAGATAAATAAGTGTAAATTGCGTCAATTTTGGTCTTTTCTTCAAAAGGTTACGACCAGCAATAAATATCCAGTGCCTGAGAGATGAATTTGTTGGCGATCTAAATCTTACCAAAAATGGGGGTTCCCCACTGGACCAGAGCTCCTGCAACAACACGGGGGGGGGGGGGGAGGGTGGGTGGAAGCACACATAAATCCTGGTGTGACACTTTCAGGATACGGAAAAGGCCTCCCCAGCCAAGGAACAGCATCCCCGAAGAAGCCAACACCTGCTGGAAATATCTAGCTTGGCTCAAAACCTGTTTGACGGAGGTTCAATCAAAGCGTAAGAGGCCTAAAGCCTGGAATACATTTTGGTCGATTTAGCATGAATCTGCATTGAAGCTAGCTGGCCCAACGAGCTTTCCGATTGGGCTGCAAGTCAACAGTCACCTCTAGTTCTGCCGGTGTGTTCCAGCGTAATTCTATTGAGTTGATGGGAGGGGATGGGAACCAATGATTCAACGGCCTTGGTTGGTGTGATATCTTACCCAGCTAAGAGGCCTAAGAAATGTGGCCACCCCCACCTCTTCATGTGGACTGTTCCATTGGCTGGGTAAAGGCCCAACTCAGACGAGTACACAGTAAGTAGATGGGGGGGGGACTCACCTGACGTATTGGCCGGATGGACAAGGCGGGGCCGCTGACGCCTCCCCAGTTCAGGCTGCCTGTGTAGGTGCCCTTCTCCAGGACGTGCTGTTCACCGCAGAAGAATCGCCGACTGTACGCCACCCATCTGCAACCCGAGCACATTGCTGATCACTGGCCGGCTCCAGTTTCCCTGCAGTGTTCCCAACCCGACAGACCCTGGCTGGCTTTACGATATATGGATTCCGGTAAATGGTAACGTGTCACGGTCACTAGCTCTCAAAAACATAGGGTGAAACCAGAAAAAGACCAGGCTGGGAGAGTTGAGCGGGGGTGTCCGTAGACAGAGAGGGGCGCTGTGCTGTGGTTGTTTTGGGGGCGGGGTAGGGGGGTGTCGGATGGCCACCCAGCCATGGTTCTGTTAGCTTTGCGGTGACCCCAGCTGAGCTCAAATTCCAAGCGATAAGCTGAGACTTTCAGCACTCACAGTCCGCTAATGACGCAGATGGATGAGGTCCCCCTGGCTGGTCCCACTGGCTGGAGGTCCGGGACGTCCGAGTCCACAATGTTCGTCTCCATGGCACTGGGAACATCAAATCCCTTCCGCAGCGAGACAGAGGGCTCGATGAAATCCTGCAGACACAGCAATCGCAGGGATGATTTGGGTACAGCCTGTCTGAAATGCTCCGATTAAGTACAGGGCATCGATCATTGGAATGCTGAACAGAATGACGCAGTCATTCACAATGACGCAGTCATTTATACAGAATTCCTGCCAGATGTGCGGTGACCAATTCAACAAGAATGAATAAGTTGTCTAAGTGTTAGATGAAGGCAGCCGGGGGTGTCCTGAGGTGGGGGCAGGGGCAAGTGACACAGTCACTCCTATCACCATGGTCCTAGTCCTGCTAATATAAAACTAATCCACAGTTACACCACAGGACTTAAAGATGCCATCCCAAAGTGACAATATTACCAATAACAAGGTGCAGTTTTCGCAGTTAAAATTGATATAATCACCGAGCTTAATAACACATCAGTGAATTATTTATCTAACCACTATAAGCCTGATGAAGAAAGAAAACAATGATTAAAGCCTTCCTGAATAATCCAACTCTCCTAAAATTAAACGGTGGACAAATCATACATTAGATACCCCATTAATGGCAAAATTATGTGAGGGAACGATTAATCAAATGTCAAATAATAAATCTCCAGTTGCCTCTTTAAATATTTCCGATCAAATATTTGACCACTATTTACTAAAAGATACTTTATTTGCTATTAATACCAATACGAGTACAGGCTTACATTTTCACATATCCCATCATGCTCTCCGGTGAGACGCACAGACACAGGTGAGCGCGAAGCTCTGGGGTCAGAGCACAGAGTCAGGCATTTATCTGGCTCACTGGGAGCGCTTTTTGGGGTTAGGGTCCTCGCTCAGCAGCCAGACGGTGATATGATCACTCTGCCAGCCACGGGATCCGAACTGGCGACCTTCCAGATACGAGCATGGATTCCTAACCCACACCCGCCCTGTAAACTACAGAAACAGAAATAAAAGCCTGGTAACTTGTTCCCCCGCATGCGAGTATGACCTCAGTACCGAAGAACAAATCCTCTGTTCAAGCTACCACCCAGTATTATTAATCAAAGTAGAAGTAATTAGCAATCCGGCTCGACTGTCGTCTCAGATTTCATCCGACCACACCAGACTGGCTTTATTAAAGGTAGTTGCTCCTGAAACAACACACGTCTATTAAACCTCCTGAAAAACAGAGCAACATAAATACTATTATAGTATTGATGGATGCAGATAAAGCACATAATCCGTCTGTTTTTGGGACAAATTGGGACGCTGGTTTGCAGAAGCCGCACCTTCCATTCACTATAGCGAACATCACCAGGGCACCGAGATCTAGTCCAAAAAACAGAAAACTTATATTTATTTTATTTAGCAGAAGCTTTTGTGCAAAGCGACATACAGGTGAGGAAAATAGCACTTTATAAACATACGGATGTCAAGGAGTCAATACGGCGTAAGAGCAGCTGTGCTGAGCTTCCAGTGAAGGCCCAGTTATGAGTGTATGCAGCACTGACGTAGGACCTACACAACGTCTCCCAAACAAAGCAACTGTTCAAATCAGCAGAAAGTGCAGCATTAACATTCAGGGAGCATGGAGTGGTGTAGGATAATAGAGGTATTCCTGGAACAGACTGGTCCTCCACGGTTTCTTAAAAGGCAAGTTGAACCTTCCATACATGCGGCTGTCCAGAATGACTAGATTACACATGGTCAATTATTTACTTGCAATGACTCCAGCACATCCCACCACTAACTGCTTTAATAGATTGGACAGCTTAACCACAAAATTATCCTGAAGTACGGGAAAAAAACACACATGATAAATTATCAAAATAACAAAAACATCAAAATTATGGAGCACCAAACTTTCTCTGTTACTCTCTAACAAACCAATGGACACACGGAAACCAATATCACATGTACAGATATAAATATTCATGACCTATTTTTCATGTCTCGGCAAAAAACATCATAAACTTTAATTACACTATTATGACAATTCTGAGAGCCTGGAAATCCAACACGCCAGCAAACCCAGACTTTTGCGATGACTAAATCTGAATTCATGGTTGATTAATGGAAGAAGTAGGTAATCACCTGAAGCTCAGACACAGCATGGCATCACAGCCTAACCCTTCACTTAGCGGGAGCCCGGGATCACGCGGCCACCAAGTAATCCATAAAAAAAACAAAGACTGACCATCTTTGACAACAGTAAAGAACATACTTTACCAGAAAACCAAGCAGCCTCACGCAACAACAAAATTCAACCTTCAAGCACATGGGCTGCACACAGAAATATTATAATATTCCTTTACTTCCCTTTAACTTTTGCGTTATGGGAGGAGGGGACTTTTATTAATACCACCAATATTATATTTTTGTCCATCCAACCATCTTCTAGCCACTACTCCTGGTCAGGGCTCTCATATCCCATCATGCTCTCCATGAGACACAGAGACACATATACAAGTAAGAGTCACAGTGCAGAGTCAGCCAGCATACAGCTCCCTTGGAGCAATAAGAGTCAGAAGCATCAGCCTTAACACCCCCCCCCATCCATCCATCCATCCCTTTAACCACTTAATCCCAACTACAGAACAAGGGGCACAGGCAGGAACCAACCCTGGGCAGTCGCCAACACACCGCAGGGCACACACACTCACAGGGCCAATTCAGACTCGCCAATCAACCTGCCCTGCATGCTTTTGGACCGTGGGAGGAAACCTGAGCCCCCAGGGGAAACCCACGCGAACAGGGGGAGAGCATGCAAACTCCACATAGAAAGGACCTGGGATACCACCTCCCTATATGCTGAAACTGAAAAACACTAAGAATACTGGTCAACAAATTTTGACCTTTTTTGCTACACAAATCAAGATGATGAACTGTTTTTTTTTTTTTATTGTTTGTGCTGAATTCAAACGTCTAATTTTAAATGACATGCAATGAAACCTTATGCTATATGTATATTTATTAGAGATGCACTGATTGTATCGGCCAACTATCGGTATCAGCTGATTGTTAAAAACAAAGCTGATATTTACCATTGATAAAATGGTGACCCATATTGCCCATATTGCTTTGTACACACGCCCACAAAACAGCTAGAAAAATGTCTGCTGTGTGGATTTTATTTTAATGATAGTGAAAATGACATTAGAAATGTATTTTGCAAACATAGGTCTGCTAAAATTTCACAAGCAAGATCTATTAATAAACTCTTCAACATCACAAACTTGACTGCTCGCCTTAAGGTGACAGTCAAGAGTATGAAAAGTTTCTGAAAAAGAAAACCGTTCCAGTAAAGAAAGCTGCAGTACTGCCCAATAACGCTAACGCAAGCGTTTGTTAGCAAAAGAAAATTCCAGTCAGACAGTGCAAAATCAAAAGATGTTACTCCTAAAATTATCACACTCGATGATCAGCCGTTCTCTGTTATAAATGTTAGAAATATATAAGATGCATACATGTTATAAAACATAGTGCTCTGGGACTGTAGCTCCATGCCAGAGTTGGTGTTTTCTTACCAAAAAATAAATACATTTTTTATTTACTTGGGTGGAGTGTCCCCTTAAACTCATTTAAGCAGAACCTCCCAAACAATCAATACTGGTATAAGTGTCAGTTTTCGAAATAATCGGGTATCGGAATCAGCCAGAATTTTCCTTACTGGTGTCTCGCTAATATTTGTAGTACATGTGCCTGGTGAAGGTTCCTCATCCTAAAGGCAGAAGTGTATGATTTCCCGCTGTACTTGGCCTCAGGAACGTTCCTCTCAAGGATCCAGCAGAAGTCGGCCGCCATACTGGGACGCCACTTGCCGTCCATATCAGAGAGAGAGCAGGACTCTGTCTCAACATGTACAAACACGTTACAGCCTGTAAACTCGAGCAAAACAGACTTACTGGGCTTCGCACCCTTCTGTAAAGTCCTAAAGATGTTCAGAAACAGAAATAAAATCATTTTACTCATTCCCATACATTCTTAATAAGGAATTATATAACTATAAAGCTTGAAAATGGCATCACTGAAAACTTTTGGGTGAGAGGAAAGTTCTGAGTGCATTTCTTACATCAGCCTTAAAAAGTACGACACCCTTAGCTGCTCCACGAAAAAAATCTTTGTTGACCAGTATCATGTGAAATTCCCATGCTGTAAACATTTTACAACAGTTATAACAAAATTGTTTCTCAAAAACCTTATGCGATGTGAAAATTTCAATATTATTTCTTTAATTTCAGCATCACAAAATGTATACGACGCAACTAAAAATTATAACGGAAATAAAAACCTTGTAAACCAGATATCGGTAACCTTTCTCCCTCTCCATCATGTCTGCACCATTTATCTTGGCTGTTTTATTTCATTCCAGTCTGATAGTACATTTTTGCCAAAATGAAGCTCTTTTCCCTTGCATCCCCCAGAAAACACCCCCAGGCCGCGATGCCCGTACTCGGCAGGGCCTTCCCAGGACCCAAAGCCTGCCGTGCCACCCAGTTTGCCTTCTCTTCGTGCCAGTACATAAATGGCACTTGTTGTCAATAATCCTCATCATTTTCTTAATCCAGTCCTCAATTACAGTCACCATCCCTTCCTCCAGTCAGCTGGGTCCGTTCCATCAGACTTTAAGATCCCTAATCACCCCTGAACAGCCTTCCTACTTGTCTCAACCAGTCAACACTCATGGACAAAAACACATTTTAAGCATGTTGACCGAAATTAAAGGATTTTGATGAGCTGTCAGGGAGAAGATTGTTGAAAAATGGCTGCCAAGTTCTGGAAATTACATTCCTGGCCGAGATCAAATATCTCGTTTCAGACACAGGGAGGAAACAAACATGTAACAATAATAATTTTCATTGTTGTTAAGAAAAACCCAAACACAGTTCAACCATTCACCCCCCCATTAATTCCATTTAAATTGGAATTGGGGCTGAAGTTTAAGCAAAAACAAAGAAGGTTCCAGGAATCCTGCCCCCAGAATCCAGCGGCTTGTTTACATGCCGAGCGCGATGAAAGCTGTAACATGGGCTTAGCTTGACCTTGCACCTTCGAAGCTCACCTGCTCTCGGAAAACAGTATCATGGCAGCAGGCTAATGCACCCCCCCCCCCCCCAAAACCTTTTCAGCCGAGACAGGCATTTTACAGCTTTAGTCACAAAGCTTTATCTGCCATTTGTACAAGTAGGAGAAGAGATGCCTCAGAAATGTGTTCCATTTTCACACATCCCCTCTTTCAGTCCTCACAGATACAGACGAGAGCGATGCCTGGGGTCAGAGCGCACAGCTCGGCCCCTTATTCGGTGCACCTGGGCATTTTCGAGGGGTTAAGGACCTTACTCACGGGCCCAATGGAAATGTTCCTACTTTGCTGAGAATGGGATTCAAACAGGTAACCTTCTGATCTCAGGCAGAGAGTCCTAATCCGCAGGAACACACCACTTCCTGCTTGCACAAACTTGGGAGCATGTCTTACTTTTGGGGGGGGGGGGCAAAGTAATAAGCAGTAGGACAATGTGTACAGAGTACTTACCCCCTGTAGGACATGGAAGGAGCACAGAGCGTGACGAGGGAGGCCGAGATCCTGGAAGCTGCTGTGTTCGCCCTCCTCCAGCAGAAACTGCCGCCCTCTGTAACCCTCCTCTGAGTAGCCCACCCACCTGTCAAAGGAACAGGGGTCAAAGGACTAACATGGCACCACACATAACCATGAAACAAGAAATGCAACCTCGCCGGGTTAAAGGTCACCAAAATATGTCAGCACTTCCAAACTGGTTAAGATTTGCAACTTTACCGGGGGGGGATATTCCATCACATGACCTGTGGGGGGGGGAGGGGGAGACATGCCCTTTTCCAAGGCATATTTGCAGAGGGAGGTAAATCTGTGTCTGAATGCCAAGTGGAACATTCCAGAGTGCTGAAGTGAGACGGCCGAGAGTGAGATTGTGAAACAGCACACTCACACCTGAGAACACGACCACACCTCCAGTGGCTGCGCGCCCAGGGGACTGCAAGGGCATCTACAGGGCGCTGCCACAGGCACCCCTCCCAGAAACAGGAAAGGGGGAGGAGGGGGTGGCAAAATACGGGCCATACCCACCCTCGCAACTACCCCCACTAATGGGCTCCACGCACACATTCTGTAGCCAATGGACTGAGGAGGAGAAAGGCCAGAAGCGGCAGCAGCTCACACTCCGCCGATGACTCGCAGCGACGCTGCCCCCTGTAGGCCTGGAAGACTCTCCAGACTCGGAACGCTGGTGTCCAGCTCCGCCCTTTGTCCTTGGAAGCAAGGCTCCTCGTACACAACCATCTAGGCCAGGGGGACAGGACAGGCTCATTAAACACCATTCTGGGGGCTGATGGAGTTTGTAATTCGCAGATGGTTTCACTCCTCCACCACTGGTCTGACCTTGGGATCCATGGGCTTCCGAACAGTCAAGCCTCCCTGTCAGCAGAAACGAACATGATTATTAGATCAGACCGTTCCGAGTTTTTGGACAGACTCCTGGAAACCTTCCACAGCCTACGTCTTTCAAAGAAATATGTAGCACGTTTGAATTCTTCCCCACATCCTTCTGATCTTTCCTAGCCGTCATCTATCCCATCACACAAGTCCTGGAGAGGCCAACTTCCTCCTCCCCCCGCTCCCCCCTACCATTTTCAGCGGACGCAGAGATCGGACGCAGTCGACCAGCCGTCCATGTGGACCTGGTGTCGGCGGCCTGCCCGCCTCCAGGACAGCGTAGCTTCCAGTGAAATCGACGCCGTCATACGCCAGCCAGCTGCGGGGACAGAAATCCGAGTCACGGCAGGCAGGCGGCCAGCCGGGGCCAATGACAGTTTAAACAGACGGACCTATTTTAGGTAACTGAGGCCGGAGAATCCTGAAATCAGCACCAGCACGTTGGATTGTCTTAAAAAGCTGGTGCACCAATGCCGTCTGCTTAGAGGCATCTTATTGCTTTAAAGCTGCAGTTTTTTATCTCTGGTTTTCCTCCCTGAAAAGAATTTCTGAACCATAGCTAGCCTATAATTTTCTACTACACAGGCGCTTTAAAAAATTAATAATTCATCCTACTACTCCTAGACTACTGTTTCTCAACCTGGTCCCTGGGAAACCTGTACTGTTTGGGGGTCGCCGAGGACCGGGTAGTCCTAGATGATGTTCAATAGCTTAAATTAATATTCATAAAGGGGGGTGCGGAGGACTGGAAAGTCCCAGACAAGCCCAGGGCAGGGTTTGATTATTTAGGGGGGCAGGGCTTGATTATCTAAGGGTTTAATGGCTTTTTGCTTTGAGTTCCTGTGAGTTGTGAGTCATCAGGAAACCGCTCCAGCACTCGGGTTTCCGCAGAGTGGGACGGATCCGTAAATCACACAGACCAACCCCTGACAGGACTGCCCACCCCGCATGAACGCTGGTTCAGTCTGGCACGGGAAGGGACCGCGGTGGACGGAAAGACCCTTCCCAGCAGGTGTGACTTTGCGCACCAGGAGGGAGAGCGGCTAGGGTGAATATCCGGTGGTGGCTTTTAGCAATGAGCGATGAAATGCAGCCCGGCGCAGACCTCATATCGGCACTGATCGACGGTAAACAACGTGCTGAGAAAGTTTGAGTCAAGGCCACCCATTGTCCCACCGTGATGTCACGCCCCGCGCTTCACTCGCTTCACAAAACTGCCATTGTTCCATTCCTCAAGTCCTCCGTTATCAAAGAAAAGCGAGGAGCCAGCAACCACCCTCCCCCCGGTAACCGGTCAGAGCCTGTACCAGCCGGACTGGACGGCGAGAGATGCCAGGTGGACCACATCCCTGTTTCCCCCCAGGTCACAGGACTCGGAGTGGAGACGCTGTAGGACTCTGCCCTCCTGCTGCACGCTGATTTCCGGGGCATTGTCGTCCTGTAGGGAGACGGCCATACGGCTCACTGCATCGGCCGGCTGACATGATGCAAACACCTTCAGTTCAGTGCAGCCATAACCAATCAGACGGTACAGGAAGTTGGGGCCCAGTGCTAACTAGCCGACCGCTAATGGTATGTAGCTTTGCATGCTGACAGAAGCCAACCCACAGTGTCAAAAGTTACTGATCCAGGTGAAGATCTGCATGTTCCCAGCCAGCTTGGAAGCATACCTTAACTGCTCTTCTGATGGATCCAATTGCAATGGCGGTGGGGCCATAGTCAGGGCTGCCGAGGCCTCCGGTGTGGGTCAGCACGGCCTCCCCCTCCTCCAGGGCGACACAGGATCCCCGGTACCCTGGTAAACGGTACAGCAGCCAGCTGCAACGTAAACACAGACACATGACCTGGTTTCATTACTGTCCCCGCTCTCAGCAACAATAATGTGCTCTAAAGGAAGCCCTCTAAAAACCGTTGAACAGGCCGCCCTCAGGTCCATAGAATGCCTGTCCACAGCTGCCACAGGAACTAGCAGGCAGAGAATCTACCAGGATCGGCACAACAGCCAGGCTAAAAGAAGCGGGAACCGATCTCCCTCGATCTCCGCTGGCCCGCAGAGCCACGTCTCTTAAAATGTTAAGCTGCTCACTCAAACCACTTAATGTGAGACGTACGGCACCACAGGAAGCCGAACGAAAGCTAAGGGAAGCTCTCCTTTGCCCACAGGGTCCAAAACGTGGGCGACGTGACACAACCCGTGGGTTTACAGTTTAAAATGAGCTTGCAGAGGGCAAATGTAATGTGGTGCCAAAAATACCGTAACATCCAAGGACCAAATGTCTGTCTGTACATCGTACTCTATTCAAGTTAATAATCGTCCCATTCCATAAATAATCTATCAAGACCTCTGGAAACTTCCTCTGAACCCATAGGAGATGGACTATTGATTGGAAAGACGGGCTTCAGTCTAAAAGGTCTAGATTTACTAATTTAGTCTCTGAGCCAATTTTGACAGGATCGATATTTTGTTGAAGCGCTGAAAGGCCAGTGCAGACAGATGCCCGTCGTTGGCATGGGCCAAAGGTGCATCAACAATGGTTTTGAAAAGCGATGGGGTGGTACCATGGAGACGCAGAGCTTAGATGTTTCCGGAAAACCGCTGCCCGGGAGGCTGAATCTCAGACTGGCGCCGGTTCTAAGCCCCCCGCTGGCCTGCAAGGCCCCCGGGTTTCGCTTTCTGGCTTTCGTGTAGGACATGAGGGGGGAAGCTCCCATCAATAATGTAGCCAAGGGTGGGCACTGGGGGCGAGGCCTTTGGGCACAAATGGACGTGGGCATCCATTATATATGAAGCATTACATAACCCCCCCATAAAGAAAAGAATGACTCCCATCTTGTGTGAGTCACTCCACAAAAAAAGCTGTGCATGGATCGTGTGTTTGACAGAACAAAAGGCACAGGCTACCTGCCACTTATATATAAACAGAACCCATAGTGCTCAGCGAAGAAGCCTGGGTCTGCATGTTCATACGACCGAAATCCTCGGCACTACCAAGTTCCATTCTGAAACACGAAACGCCAAGGGACATTCTCTGCGCAACAGCCCATCTTTTGTGCTTTTCAGGGGAGAACAAGCACCGCAAAAAGCCAGCGTCGGCTCCTTAAGACTGACCTCAAGGCAAAAACTACAGGGGCGGTTTTTATTAAACAATCAAGCATTTTAATAACCCACTACGACTGCCAATTACCGAAAACAAACATGGGTGCCCCCCCCCTGTCCCTCAAGCGCCCTGTAAAGATGCATTTCTTTTCCTACAAACGATAGCTCCCCCTACAGAAATCCCTTGTTTAATCTTCTGAGCAGGCAGTAAATCAGACGAAAGACAGACGCAGCTTTCCGAGGAGAAAGACTCCTTCATTACTGTAAAAGAGCTTCTCAGCATGGAGGAAGGCTGATTAAGCCACTCTGGACAAAAGCTGCAGTTTGTTTAAAACTGACCGAGGGTGACTGGTCATCTTTAAATCCCGCAGAGGCAAACAGAGGTTACTGACGCACACTCCCAAGGTCAAATTTCCAAAAAACAAGGACGCCCACTTTCACATCCCCACGGAGACGGAGGTCTCCCGGGCGACGGAGGCTCAGAAGCGCGGTGTTATTTTTAGCCTTAATCCCAGGTGATGTGTGCATCCGCGGAGTTGGGGCGCATTCGCTCAGCTCTCCCGTCGAGCAGCCCACAGTGAACCAGGTCGTGGTCAGACGCTTGCGGTGCAGATTGGGCTGAGCTTTAATGAGCGGGGACTAGAGGGACCTCAAAACCGTGTGGGCTGGTCACCGTCTCCCCCCAGAAACGGGAGGCACGAGGGGTCTTAACCAGACCTAGAATACATGCAACAGTGATCCGAATACCATAACAACACGTTTATTCACCATTGATATCAGTACATAGGAATGTTTTGGTTTTGCCCATCCAATATCCCTCTCCAGTGAATAAGACACATATACAAAGCTTAAAGTTAACCGCTTATCTGTAGACCCCGGAGTACTTGTTGGGGTCAAATGTGATATGATTACTTTGCCAACCATGGGATTCAAACCATCAAGCTTCTGGTCAGAGGCCCAAACTCCTAACCGACAGCCATACACGGCTCCCTAAAACCACACACTACCGCTACCACCACCCTCAAACAACTGCGCATCATGGACTTAATAGATTCATTTAAAAATCCAATTTAAAAAATAGTCACTGGGGGATTGGAGTCAATTTGGATTTCAGTTTGGATGATTTAATTGCTTAGCAGACATTCTACAATGTCCAAAAATGGATGTTTACTGAACCCTCCTTAGGTACCTCAAACAAAGGGAGAATTGCAGTTTGCCACAAGGCATTAAAGTTTATGAGCTTCACAAGTCCAGTCCCATAGCCCCCAAGTCAGAAAACGACCTACATCCAGAGGGTTCTCCTCCATTTGTAAAATGGGAAAACTCTATAAAACAATAATACAGGGGTAAGAGGTGATATGAATGGACACTTACCAACCCCTCGCAACGCGGACAGAAGCTCCGTGGAGGAACACCATCCCAGCCATGGACTCCATATCTGTGTGGAACACCCGGCCCTCCCCGCTGAAGGACACCTCACTGTAGATGTGAATCTTAAAGGGGGGAGAGAGATCAACATAAGATCAACCCCGACGTCACAGTCACTACATGTGAACGACAGACACACAACCCCTCCACCAAAGAAGAGCGAACATCAGCAAAAAAACAGGCGCCAACAATGGCAAAGTCCTTCTACTGCAGCTTCTAACTAAACTTAAAATATTCATCCGTGGATCATGGAAAAGCATGCAAACACTAACACGGAAACAGAAAGCGGGGGAGGACTGGCATGTGTGTGCGACTAGTTCATTTTGTGAGACGTTGGTGACCTGGCATAAAAGCCACATCATCCCGAGAGACGGGGTACAGCTTTAACCCCCCCACAAAACCAGAGCACCTCCATGCCATCATTACAAAGCACCCCCCCCACACACACACACACACCATGCCAAACTCCTGCCCCATCCTTTACAAAACAATATCCCGCATGACCGGTGGCACTACCTAGGCTAAAAAAAAAGCATAATGCTTCAGGATTTATTGTGACTGAAACATAAAAATCACACACATTCCGTCTCGGTAATGTCCTGCAGACTCACAGGAAAACCATGAAATCATGAGAAACTCCAGAAATCAGAGCTTTCTTTAGTGGCCAGCATGGTTTGTTTGAACACGTGAGGCCTTTTGTCCCCCTTCATATTGTAAGCAAAGACTGGATAATGTACGCAGAACACAATAAGTTGTTTGTTCTGAGCTGTGTTTCCACTTTCCATCTCGCCTCAGCGGGGAAAGTATGTCTGAGACCAAAATGCTACAGTATTAGCACCCTGGCCCCACGAAAGTGAAAAGTCACGGAAGTACATACATGTGCAGTGATCCAGTGTAGGAAGCTACAAACAGTGTTGGGCATTTCAGATCCAGTAGCCACAATTCCAGACCAGGATTTTGTTTTTACCAATCAAGCTGAGCATAAAGAGTCAGTCACAGGGTACTCAGCTGGTTGGTAGACACAAAATCATGGTCTAGATTTGTAGCTTCTGGACCTGAAATGCCCACCACTGGCTACGAAGGACCTAGGTTGGAATCACAAAAAGGTATTTGGCACTTTCACGGACCTTGAACTGCCAGGAAGAGAGCTGTCCTACTTTCTATAACTTTCTATAACATTTTTATAAAACAAAGGGATATTGTCTAGCCAGCCTTGAGACTCTCCTCTGTTCAATTTAGTCTGAAGAATTTATGAGATCCGCATTCTTCAAATCAAACTAGGAAACACAGTTATATGGAATACCAGACAATATGGAATTCATAACATAATTCTTACCTGCATGGGTCTTGGGATGGCTTTCTGGGATTCCTCATTAATGACATTCTATAAAAAATGACAACCAGTCACAACCACAGCATCAAATTTAAGGAGATATAAGTGCATTCAGCTGAACTTGACTTACTTTCCTAGCAGAGAATGAGGAAGCTCCGTTGTCATGGCACAGAAAGGCACGAGGTTCACGGTCCTCAGCTTTACGTTGCGGTGCAGTAGACCTGGCACACCGTATGTAATTATAGAATGGAGTGCTAGAAATGTCCTTAAACTGAGCCGTTTCTATTCCTTCCTGTGGTGGAGAAGCTTGTTTTGTTTGCGTTGTACCCGCAAAAGGTTCCGTCGGGCTGAGAGATCCAGGTTGTTCATTTTCGAGATGCCGGTCCTGCAATTCCTCCCCCGAGCCACAAGGCAGCGGCATTGAGAAGCCAGGGGCCTCACCCTCTGGCTGTGCATCCTCCTCATCACCATAGCAGTCCCAGGAAGGGTGGCGCGGCAGGGTGTAGGGAGTCTCAAAGTTCTCCTGGTCGCAGAAGGCACTCGACTGTAGACGCTCACTGACAGACTGCAGCAAGGACAGAATGGATGAGGTTTTCTGCTCCATGCTGCGTTGCTCCTCCTCCTCGATCACGGAAGGCTCCCGAAGATCGTCCACACACACCTCCTCCCGGATGCTCTCCTCCTCATAGATGGGGGACAGGGAGAAGGGGTATACCTTGCCTCGGCGTGACGTTGGGCTGAGGGTCACCCCGGTGTCATTCACGAACACCGCATCCATCTCCTCTTCCTCATTTATGATTGGGAACCCGCTCTCACCCTCAGAGAAGTCCATCTCATGCAACCTGTAGAGTGGGCGCCCAGAAATCTCACTTCTGCTGCCCCCGTGTATTAAATCTGGTGGCACTTTCTTGCTCAGCACATTAAACCCAGGTGTCCTGCTGCTAACATTGTTATAGAAACTTACTCCGGCACCTTGTCCCAGTATCTCTGAGTCCTGCTGGTGCTCCACCGGGAGACCACAGTTATAGGCTTTTACTGCACTCCATTGCCGCCCGCCCTCATTACTTGGGCTGGATGCCAACTGTAATGCATGACTCTCCTGTTCCGGAAGTTTCTCTCGTTCTTCAATAGCATTCTCTTCCCCCAGCTCTGTCACTTGGCAGACCTTTTCTTCACTCCTGGAGACAGCCTCTTCCTTGTTGACAGCTGCCAATTGACCCTCAGGTTGAATGAGGCCTTCATCTACCCTGCTCTGTGGGTCACGCTGTTCTTGCTGACCCTTCAAACCTCTAGCAGCAGTGAGGCAATCTTGCATGAACCTTGGACTGTGAAAGACATCCATACTGGAGCCTAAGGAATCTCTACTCTTTTCTACATTCAACAGTCCTCTTCTGTCAAATTGCTCCTCTGATCTCTGCAAGGACTCCGATTTGGTTGACATAATGGCTATTTCAGTAGCCACTTCCATTATTGGTTTGAAAGCTCTGTGCAACTGAAGGTCATCTATCCTTTCCCGTCCCCTATCAAACACTTTGGTTTCCATTTTGTTTTCTAGTCCTTCAAAGATGTAGTCTTTCTCTACTACGGTCATTGACGTACCACTCTTAATTTTGAAATTTACAGAACCCAGTGGAGCAGATAATCTGCATGTATTATGGAATTGTCTATTGCTCTCGGTAGATTCTTTGGACACCTGCAGTTCTTCATTGATTAGTACTTCTCCAGATACTGTGGATAGCACTTTGTTAAAATCATTGTCCCCTGAAGCTCTGTCTACCTGTACATTGTCTTTGTCAATTATTCCTGAGAAATTCTCTGGTTGCTCAGACACATTATTAACTTGGAGCACTATATCACCATTATCACTGTCTAGACGTTGATTTTCAAGGAAGGCTTTGCTAACAGCGACCGATCTACTGTTCTGATTAAGCATATCACTGCTATTTTCATCATTGTCCGGGTCTTCTTCCATCAGAACGGTGGGCCTGACCTTAATGCTTGACAGTGTAGCAATTTCCCCTTTATTGCATCCACTCTTGCTAGCTGAAGAGTCTCGGATCTCCAAAGGAAGCATGAGGATTTGGTTCTCCACAGGAAACTGCTCCTGCTGCCTCGAATCCAGAGAACTCACTGAGGAGCAGGACTCACAGAGTATACCAGAACTGATTCTGATGTCAGTGTCAGAACCAACAATGGACTGGTAGCCTGAGGACTGAGTGGACCTGCTCCCATCCATCAGGGATCTGCTCGAAGTTATTGGCTCCACAGGAACACGAAATAGGCTGTGGACGCCTTGTCCTACACAACTCCCTCCATGCAGACATGTTGGCTGAAAACACCCATCCATACCTTCTTCCATTTCAGCAGTAAAAACAGGGCTAAGTGCTGTACTTGCCATCAGCAGCTCTTGGTTTTCATGCTCCGAGGTCTCGATTTTCTCCAGAGCGGTGAGAGCGTTCTTCAAAACACAGGCGACCAACAGCTTGGACTCGGAATGAAAGGCCTCTGCTTGACCAATGTCTTCCAGGCATGCAAAGCTGCCTGCTATCGACTCGCCGTCACTTTCTCCTGAATCATTCTGAGTTGAAGCCAGCACAGATTGCTGCACATCACTGGCCCCTTCTGTTGGCACGGGACCCTCCTGACCTTCAGGCTCACCTGGGCTTGACAGTGAAATACAACACTGGGAAAGCTGGCTATCCTGGAGTGGAGAAGCAACAACCGTACTCTGGGTGCCCAGCTTGAGAGCATCTACATGTACCCATGCACTTCCAGACTCAAAAAGCATGGAGTCATCTCCTGTTGAAGGTGCCCCCAGTAAGCAGGCAGTGGGTGAAGATTCTGCCTGTCTAACTCCTGATTCTATATCCTTGTTAATAACCACGGGTGCTGCCCAAGCCTTCCCTTCAACGAGTTCTGTGGGACTCTTTTGCATTTTTTCAGTGGAATCCTGCGAGGACAATAGCTGATCCATGTGACCTTTCCCCGTTCCAGCAAGAGGTTCCGTAGCCTGGTCTCCAGCAGCAGCCAGGCTGAGCTCTGGCCCACAGGATAAGGCACTTTGGCTTGAGCTATCCTTCAGCAAAGCCAATACCGGAATGCTCAGAATGGTGGGGAAAACTCCAACAGAGCTCACATCCCCCTCTGATGCCTGGCTGGCTGGTCTTTGGCACAAGCTCACAGAACCAGCCGGTGTAGAAAACTTGTCCGTCTCCTCCCTCGGCGGCGAGGGGTGCGCCGATTCAGCGTCACATTTCTGCTCTTCCTCAGCAGCCCATGTCTGATGACTTCTCCTCATCTTCTCAAGCGCCCTCAGGCCACGGTACGTCCCGTACGTGACGACGGGAGGGCAGGACAGTGCTAGGCGCCGATGCTCATCCACGGCTCCCCCTGGAGGCCGGTCAGTTGTCACGCTGTGCTCGGGCGTTATGTGGTCATCCTCCCCAGCCACTGCGTTTGGAGGCCTGTGAAAACACAGAGGCGCAAGGACAGGCAAGCTGAGCGTTCACAATCACCCATTCCGGCCATCATTTCTCTGAGAGAGATTGCATGCAGTCAGGAAATAAGCTAAAAAAAAAAAAAAAATTATATATATATATATTATATATATATATATATGTATTTTGGGGGGAATGACTCGCCTGAAATCAATTGCTAAGAAGATAATGTCGGCTCTTCTTTAAGCAGGAGAGATATATTGAGAGGAGTGATCAGAGTATTGGGGGTTTACACTTTGGTCAGAGATCAGTATGACACGCCTACACATTTGTATCCCAAGGGCACCAAAGAAATCCCCGTTCCTTCCCTCGATCTTTTAACGTCCATGTCTTATGACTAAACAATCCACCAATTGTGCTCCAAGTGCTGCTCTCGCGTCTTCTAAAACTAGCTGAAACTCAAAATAGTAAATAATAAATTGGCTGCATTTATATGGCGCTTTTCTGCTCCTCAAAGCGCTTTACATTTTATGCCTCACATTCACACACTCATTCACACACCCATGGCGGAGGCTGCTATGCCAGGCACCAACCTGCTCACCAGGAGCAATTTGGGGTTCAGTGTTTTGCTCAAGGACACTTTGATGGGGTCAGGAGGAACCAGGGCTCGAACCTGCAACCCTCCAGTTGCCGAACGATAGCACTACCTCCTGCGCCACCATCTCTTCACTTTCTCTTCACTCTCGCTAAGCTATCAGAATCTAATATTGCAATGTGCACATGCATGTTGAAACCATGGGTTGTTTTAGAAAACCCCATCTGTGGATGGGTTGTTTCACTTTCCACAGCATGAGGTTATCGCACGAAAACCTTGACAAGTGCACCCCCGACATGGACCCCCACCTGGGGCTTCAGACTCTGGGAAGATCTTTACTGTCCCCTCCTGCTGCAGCCTTGCTTTGCTATCAGTCTCAGATAGGGATAAGAAAAGAGAGTATGTAATCCAAAACCAGGGGGAGGGGGGATTCTATAACAAAGGAGCGCTGAGGTATTCCAACTGATTGGTAATATACACTGGGGGAGGGGGACGGACGCGGGACAGGCTGTTGTGAACGGAAACATCAGCAGGCACCGAAAACACTGAACGCTGAATCAGAGCTTTCATTTTGCAAAGGGCCTGAAAACGTTCAAGCTCGATTCCCTTTACATCACCACTAGAATCAAAGAAAAATGAGCGTTTTTCAAAGATGAAAAAATAGACCACGAAGAATGTGGGATGTTCATCCTGATTGTGTGGGATGTAACAAGCAGATGTGACTTTGGTTAGTCAGCCTCCAAGGTCCCCGGCGGCCATCTTGCCTCACAACGGTTCCACCTTGGAATCCTACAATTCCGCAGCGTACGACAGCAGTCGTACAGCAGTGCTCCGTGCCGTACTGCGATTGCCTTTAGGTGGCGGTATGGAGTTGACAGTATTGGGTGGATGAGGGTGGAGCTGGAGATGAATGTGGAGTCATAGCTACAAGGAGCAAGCTGAGCTGTGACATGCGAGTGGCAGACCCAGGACAGAACAGCATCATGCTGCATGTGCACGAGAACGTCCGCAAATCCCAGCAAGCACTAAACAACCCTCCACTAGAGCTGCTCGGAAATACCAGAGCTCCTTCTGGTAAGTGAACCATCGACCCCCTGCTTCCCCCCTCGCTGCTGAAACCGTTCTGTGTGAGAGATGCCCTCCATGACCCGCTTCTTCCTCCTCAAATTCAGCGGGTAGGGCCTTAACCCCCCCAACCCCCCCTTCCTGAGTGAGTAATGGCTTCCCTGGGCGGACACTGGCCGCGACAGCCCTCAGCTTCCACGCCCTTTGTCTTGCCACACCCCCTGCTCACTGCACAGGACCCTCCTCGCAGTGGGCCGGTCCTCATGCAGCCTCTGTAATCACCCTTCGTCACACGATGCCCGAGTACTTAGTCATAGGCTCCGCTGCTGAAATTGTTAGAGCCATGCACAAGCCACCATACACCCATCCTGGCTCTCCTCTCAGGCCGTACGAAATGCTCCCTCGTTTAAGGACCAGTTAACAAAAACACAAGTCTGTTCACACTGCATCCTGCAGGATTCTTCCAAGTACTTCGAATTTACTGGCCAAAAACACAAGGTTGGGGGCACCGGATTCTCTCAGTCGTAGTTTGTGTGTGAGCGTCCGAACTCTGCGAAGGCTCTCAGCACCCCTTGCAGGATGCACCCTTGCCCTGTACCCTGTGCTTCCTGGGACACAACCCAAGCAGTTATGGACAGAAACATGATGTGAATCATATTTGATGAACTCCAGGAAAAATCTGCAAAGATCACCCAATACGAAGACATGTAAAGTCAAATGAACTTATAAAATCTGATGCTCACAGACCTGTCAACAGGATCTGGTCGCAAAACAGAATGACAGGCAGCTATAAATAGACAAATTGTTCCCCATTAATCACTTTGCTGTATAAATGCCAAGCTGGATCCTGGACCAGAAAACCAGACGGCCCTTAGATCCCGACCACCAATGAAGCATCAGGAAGACCACCAGGAGACATATGGCCTTACAAGGCAATACCACCCTGATGGCGGCAGGCAGCATCTGCCAGCCCCTGGCCTCCTCTATGTCCTTGTTTAGCTTGTGATGACTCCGCCCCCCCCAACCCCACCTAATCAGTACATCTCTCTCCTTTGCTCTGTTGCCGGCTTCCATGCTCGTTTTTCCAGACGCGAGACTGTCAGTCACACGTAGGGTCCCATCTGCTCTCCAGTTATCATTTTGATGTCGTAATTAAATTTAACCGCCGCTCCCCCCCCAGGCACTTTCCTTGGCCCCCTGCTGCTCTATCCCTCCCGCATATAAACAGCATCACACCAATTCATTCGATGTCCCGGCCCTGTCCCTATTCTTCAATCTCGGAGTGGCTATTCCACTCTCCGGTACGTAATTGTGCCGCTATGAATAGAGCGCTTGTTTGGCCTACTTCTTGCCGCGTGAAAAGCAGTTTCACCTTCACTAACAATATCGGCTTTTCTCCTCCATCTGAATCCTGCACTTTCTTCCTGGAGGCTGATATTGAATCCCGGCTCCCGCTGGTCGGAGGTCGCGCACTCCCCCCCCCGTCAGAACGCTCGCCTCACCTTGCGGGTTCAAGCGGCATAAACCGAGAGGCATTATTCCCCATCACTGCTTTCAGATATCGCTATTTAATCAGCGTCACTGACTTTGTGATGGATGCACTCGGAGCTGCGGACCTATTCATGGCACTAGATGATGCCAGTGAAGGCTCCTCACAAGCATTCACTTCTCAAGACCACGGCCCGCGTGTCACTCCTGCAGAAGCTGACGCTCGCCATCCACCTCAATGCAGAAAAATTCGGAGTGACAAAGACACTCATCCTTCACCATGGTGGAGAACGACAAGCTCACCTTCTAATCCCTGCTGGGTCTCTAGCCAAACATTTTTCTTTTCCTTTCTGCAGCTAGATCTAAATCTTTTCTAGGGCCTCCAAAAAAAATGAGTCAAATGGGTAGGAACTAGTTTCCCTCTTTCGCTTCACACCTCTTCCAGCAATAATTCCTATTTTTCCACTGCCTTCTCATTTCGTGCCCTTTATCGATTCACTCACATACATTTCAAATTGCTTTTTTATAGCTAATGCATGTTACAGCACCCACAAACACTATTCTTACTATAATTATACATACATTTGTTCCTACATGCTGCAAAGCCTTGTGATTTATGAATGTCCTCTGAGCCCATAACTAGAGAGGAAATAAAACAAGGAAACAAAAAGCTACCATGGGAGTCAAGTAAGAAAATGTGTGTCGTCACCGTGCCCAAGAGACCGAGGAGGGGGAGGCATGGAGAATGGCCCCCCCACCCATCTGCACTACTGGCAGACATATTGGTGAGCTTGACAGCTTCACACTGAACCAGACGGATACAAAAAGACAACCAAGATCTTGGTGGGGCACAGAAAGTTAACTGGCACTGGGGGGTCCTGGTCCACAGTGGGATAACAGCAACTATTCCTGGCGTCAAATTAATGCTGTGCCCTTACAATCTAACCCAGCAATCCCAGTAACAGGACCGGGACACACATCTGTGGCACACTGCTCCAGGATTTGGGAGCAATCGAGGGGTGGGGGGTAACACTGACAAGCTCATGGTGAATGATCACCACGGTGCCGCCCTTTAGGACCTCCCCAAGGAGGGGGGGGGGCAGGGCGGTGGGACAGCGGCAATGTGTGCTTTATCTTTTCAGGTCTGGAGCCATCCGGCGTAACACACAAACCCCAGACTCAGCAAACGGTGCATTCCTGCAGCTGCGACGACAAAAATAGGGTCCGCGGAGTGCAGGGTCCCACAGCCGCCCTCAAGAGAAGCCCCTCTGTGGGCCGAGTCCAGCTGACGCATTTTCAAGCCAGCCGTAATTAAAAAGGGCACCCCACATCATAAAGAGGATGTTACCCCCCTAGTCCATCAGCATGCCTGTTCGGCTGGTGACACTGGAACATTCCAGCTGTTAACCTGAAGGTGACGAGGGAACCTAGCAGAGAGCACATTAAAGACCCCAGAAAAATGGGGTCATTTCCCTACAAGGGGGGCAGGGGTCTGTTTATGCAAAATTGCGCCACTCACACCTCGCCCTGACCCGACTCGCAACCCGGATTCTAACTGTCTGCGAGGTTAGCCTCCCCCCCCACCCCCATTTGAAGTTGGTCCCCTCCCCATTTGAACTACAGCTCTGCATCAGTGACAGGTCCACAGACCTAGTACTTAAAGTTTTTAACCCCCCCCCCATCAAATGCCCATCCGCGTGCAAAAAAAATTGTCAAAGTATGTGAAGCGGGAGGAGAAGCGACAATCGGGCAGGGGAACATATCCGCTCTCAGGTCAGTACCGCCGACACATGGATTTACCCGCTACGGAGAGGAGGACGAGGCAGGAACGCGTACTTACAAGCACCGGCGCTCCTGGAGGTCAGGTTGTCTGCGCTCCTCGCGAGGAGGCTCCGTCCTCTCCTCCACCTCCTGACACGTGTGCCGCGCCCCTGGTTCTCGCCGTGCTCCTCCGTCAGGGTCACGCTGCTCTGGGCTCCTCTTCACCGCCCATGTCATTCCCGCGGGGCTGGGCTCCGGCTCCGGCGCCTCCCACTCCTGCCGCTGCTGCCCCGCGTCTGCGGGTCGCTCCTCTGTCTTGCCGGGTGACTGGAAGAGGCTCCCCAGCTTCCTGAAGAAAGCATCTAATGAAGCTGTGGGCGTGGCCGGCGCCGGGGGGCGGGGGGCAGGCAGGCCGGAGGCGGGCTGCGAGGGGGGGGCTTCCGCATCAGCCGGCACGCTGTCCTCGCTCTCCCCTCCAGAGCCACGGATCGGCTGAAAGGAAGACAAACACCCCCAGGAGGGACACGGCAAAAGGGGGGAACAGAGAGCCAGAGAGAGAAGAAGGGTAGGAGAGAGAGAAAGAGCGAAAGAAAGAAAGAGAGAGAGAGAGAAAGAGATGCTGGTTAACTTTCCTGCCACCGCACCGGGACGCTCAAAACGGCAGAAGAGAGAGAGACGAAGATATTCGTAAAACAGAGGCAGAGCGAGGGGAGGGAAAGTGAGCCGTGAGGGGCGGTAAACTCTGCCTCTGCCCAGCTCTCCTATGGCAAAAGCTGCCGCTCCCTGATGCAAATGTGCCTCGGAGGCAGAGCAGCCGCGTCCCCCTCCCCCTCCCCCTCCCCCAGCCCTGCCTGCATCACCGTTAACTCTTTCCCTCCTGCAGCAGTGAGCGGGCTGCTCTCTCCTCTCTCCTCTTCTCAGCCCCACCCTGGCAGAGCTTGTAGACAGGACAGCTTTTCACCAGCATCCAGGCAGGCTTACGGTTCTCACACTGTGTCACATCCACATCTGTGTACTTACCATAGAGCTCGTTACTGTTACGCCACAGAACCAGGCCGACATCACAGTCCTGGCATTTGACTGCAGCCATAACAACCTGCCATGCATCTCCAGTCATGACAGGACAATCCAACAACCTCCGGGTCCTTTACGTAATGTATACTCCACCACTAAATAGTCACTCTTTAGTGATTAGTATTCTTAGTACCTTACCTTTCATCGTTATTATTATTATTATTATTATTATCCTTAATTATTATTACTATTGTCAGTTTTGTCAGTCTTATTATTCTTTGTTCATTTCCTATTGGATTGTGGGTTTTTTTACACATGTAAGCTACTAGATGGTTAAATTTCCTGTGGGATTAAGTAAGTAACTGAAGTATGTAAGTAAGTATCCATCCACCCATCCAGGATCTGACACAGTTATATACAGAAACCAGCACCACTGTGATCTTCACATCACCTTTCAGTAGCATAAATATGTAGAAAACAAATGCATTACAGGTCCAACATTTTGCATTACAGGTCCGGCATATACATTTTTTTCGAATTACTCTTCGCTGCTTTGAGTACTATTTTCTATTCTAATCCACATCTGCACAGATTTACAGCTGACAGTATCACAGTCAAATCCTAGAAGCAGTGTTCATGTGGAAAAGCCAACGGACACCACAGCTTCAAAAGTGGAGACGTTTCCATTCAAATATTCAGAGATCGCACATCCGAGTGTGGACCCGACGGCATCGGACGGAAGCAGCAAGAGAGAAGGCAGGTTTTAGCAAGCCGTTTAAGCGGGTATGTGGTGAGACACAGAGTAAAGTTACAGGACCGGGGGGCTGGGTGCCACCCAGCTGGATACAGCCTTTGGCTGGGCTTAGGAGATCCACAGAATCCATCGAGTGTTCAGACGTGTACGTGAAGAACACAGAAAGGTAAGAAGCAGCTCAGGAACCATCTCATCTTCATACCTTAAGCTGTTTCTCCTATTACATTAAACCTTTCTCTCTTAAATGCAATCGCAGTAAATGCGCTTTGTCATGTGGTGTAATAAGAAGAGTATCACGTTAGGGCACACAAGGGTCATGATTACGCCACAGCGTCGCACTGCGGGTCATTGGGTGTCACTGTTGCCTCCAACCTCCAGGGCTGAGAGAAGAGAGCGGCAGAAACCACCTCAAGAAAAGGATCCTAACTAAACATGATCAAAACCAGCCATGATTACCCACCATGACTGTTGCCTAGGGGCGGGGCTACAGGGACTCTGTCCACAGCTGAAAGTTGATTGGCCCAGATTGCCCCATCCCCTGTCACTCACCGATTCAAAGCACATAATTTGCTAATGCTGAGACTGGCCCCTTGCATAAATTATGGCCATTCTATGCCCTCCACCAAAAAAAAAAAAAACACAAAAACACCCCATAACTACCCCTACTCCGGTTTGTGATTTTTTATACTTAAAGAAGCCATTCTACAGGAGTCGAGGAAGAGTTTTCACTTCAAATGCTGGAAAACTGGGATAAACCATGCAAATGGATCCAGTGTGACACCTCACTGCTTGCATGCGTGAGGCATGTTCGAGGAGCGGTGGGGGGGGGCTGTACGTGTCGGTGTCTGACATCAGCACCCTGGAAACAGCGTCGGCTGAATAATCAATGGGAAGCCCAGTGTAGCGCCCCCTCCAGTCCATCACCACCAATAGCCTTGACCAGCACCCCCCCCCCCATCCCATGTTTCTTTTACCCCAGACGACAGTACGCATTATTGGATCTCCAAAGTTCTGTCACCATTGACCCATTCAATTTTTAGAACCCGGCCTGGACCGACCAGGACCTTTCCGACCCATAAAAGTGAATCTTAGTCCACATCCCTGAACAAGTTTTAACCACATGGCTGTTGCTACTTTAAAACAAAATCCACACAGAGGCGTTTAATGCCGCTAAAAGAATATCCATCCATCCATCCATTTTCCAAACCACTTAAAAAGCACTTAAAGCACTGGGCACGAGGCAGGGAACAACCCAGGATGGGGGGGCCAGCCCATCGCAGGTCACACTCACACACCATTCACTCACACATGCACACCTACAGGCAATTTAGCAACTCCAATTAGCCTCAGCATGTTTTTTGACTGTGGGAGGAAACCGGAGTACCCGGAGGAAACCCCACGACGACATGGGGAGAACATGCTAACTCCACACACATGTGACTCAGACGGAGACTCAAACCCGGGTCGCAGAGGTGTGAGGCAACAGTGCTAACCACTGCACCACCATGCCGCCCCCTAAAAGAATATCACTTTATGCTATAGTGCTTTATGCTATATCATTATTTATTATATAACATGTAGCATTAGCGGGAAAGAACACAGAGTTTTGCTGTACAAATACAGTGACAATTGACATATTTTATTTTATTCTCCAGGTAAAATATGGAATAAGGAAAACCACACATTTTGTTATGTATAACGAAAGGTGTGCCTCAGTTTGCCTCACTGAGGTGTGTGTACAGTCTGGTCTTCTGGAGAGTATTTTGCTTCTCGCTAAAGTTTCCCTTAGTACAACTTCAGCCCAAAGCAATTCAGTCAATGTTAGCTGCTCTAAGCCAGTGGTTCACATATAATATTTTATATCATATTCCCAGTTTGAAAGCAATACTTCCTCCACCTCGCATGCTGAACTGAACCCTTCTGCTATAAGAGCGAACAAACGCAGAGAAGGAGCTGTCGGACTAAACAGGCCAGACAGGAAACTAAGGGACGGAACAAAACCACAAAAAAAAACCAGTGATGTAATTCATATCGCCCAGTAAACGAGTGCAGTCAGGGATAAAGTGACAGTGCAGCGACGCAGTAACATGCTTGAGGATTGCAGACCTTGTTTCTCTTCACTCTGCAAAGGACACTCAGTGCTTCTATGTGGCTCTTACCTCATAAAATGCTTTGTGTTTCCAGCTCCCTTTATGTCACAGGGACCCGCCAAGATAACCGATCGCCCGATACTATGGCGTTAGTCTAAAAACCCTGGAAACAATGAGCGAACATCCCAAGTCTCGCGTAAGGTCACGTCTCACCGCCTCCCTGCACAGACTGAAGATTAGCGTGTTTGTCTAGCGGAGTCTCTCCCAGCCAAAGGCATCGCCGCTGGCCCCCATTAACGCCCTCGATGGGCCCGACCCTCCCAAAAGCTCGCAGAAGGCCCCATCTCATCCAGATTCCCACACCCGAAAGCCGGAGCGTCCGGTAAAGCCATTCACAGACCGGTGTGCATGTAGTGACACAGTCTCACTCAGCTGGGCGCTTATCGTTGCTCTCAGCAACCCCCCCCCCCCCCCCCATCCTCAGGTCTAATCCGCTCTAATCCATCAATGTCCCGACGCTTGTCTGGCCATTCGGGGGCAAGCAGAACCGGAGTGGGCCACTGTATGCACACCAGAGCGCTCCACCCCCCCGCTGTTGGTCACACCCCCCCTCCCCCCCGCCGCCAAGTGGGGCAAGAAAGCTGGCTGCCTGGCAGCATGTGAATTGGTGGAGCATGCACCAAACGCCCTCTGCTTCCTGGTACATACTGGCAGCGGAGGGGGGGGAGCGGGGGTGTGGAGATGGTGCTGAAAAGGCTTAACAGGGCTGAAAATTGGGGGAGGGGGCAAACAAAAAACACTTTAATACAGCAATATGTGGTTTGTGGCTCTCTGGGTTAGGATGCTGTGTCTGTGTTCAGAAGATTTTGAGTTCAAATCCCAGGGTCAGCAAAGTCAGTTCCAGGTTGGGGCCCTTAAGCAAGGCACTTAACCCGCAAAAACAGATCCAATATTACTACTGTCAATGTCAAAGTACCATAAACAAACCATAAATCAGCTCCACTCAAACATGCTGCAATTCTGTTTGTATAACGGCTGCGAGAGCGCTGCTGATTCGGAAGAGGGACGATGGAGCCAGTCGGGACCCGTTTTCCTGACCTCAGGAATTCAAGCATTTTGTATCCTAGTGTGAATCACATCTGCCTCTGCCTATTAGCAGGCATTTTCAGCCCAAAAGGCTAGACAAAGATACAAGAGCACTTGTATCACATTTAGCTATATTTTTTAAATGTTATATATTTAGCAGAAAGCAGGGTCAGACAGTCCCTGAGCAATGGTGGGGGGTGGGGGGGGGCCTTGCTGAATAGCTGAATGGCAAAATTACTCCACTGACTGTGGGATTTGAACCAGTGACCTTCCGACTGCAGGCACCCCCCTTCTGAGGGCTGCACTTTTTGGGATTTGACATCTATAACCACTGATCTATCCATTGCACATCGCCACTGGGATGTCTAAGAAGTAATTAGGCCAGAAGATAGTACTCAGCAGCCTGTACAGGGCCAGGGGGTGAAGGCAGACACACCTCCCCAGCATCATGGCACAGGAGAAAACTCAAGGTAATCATAAACCCATCCTCCAAAGTGTTTTTCTGTAAGCAACTGCGTGTTGTGACATTACCGGATTCCAAGACACAGTCCTCGAACACTTTCCAGGCCCTCCTGTTGTCTGCATAAAATACAGACTATGACAGAGCCCAAAACGGTCGGGTTGACGGTACAATTACGTAGGTTAAAATGCCAACTGTCACGCACCTGGCTTTACGCTCACTCTTTCAGACTCTCACGCAAGAAATCTTACGGCGAATCTGTATTATTCCATTATAAACCTAAAATTAGCTACACCAAAAGCGTTGGGTTAGTTTGTAAACCCTACAGACTTTTTACAAGGTAATAAAACGGTTACATACAAATTGAAATCTCACACCAGCCCGCTGACCTAAGTTAGCAACCCTGAAAGTGACTCACAGATACACAAATCCACAAACACACACACACATAGGTCCTACATATATAGTCATACACCCGCAGGGCAGACCTGCAAAAACAGCTCCGAGTCACAGCTTAAGTAAGATATATATATTCGAATTCAACAACAATCACGCACCCACGTTAAATGTGTGTTGCTTTATTTTAAAAAAAAATCCCAGCTGAACATGTGCGCCAAATCAATGTTTACTGAATGTTACAGATCGGACTCGGGGATGGATAAACAAGCCAAACACAAACTTAACTACAAACCATTTCCTCTTCACCGTCAGCAAACAAAATACGATTCACTTCCAGGCCTATTGGCGAAAAATCCCTTTGCTGAGGGACGGTGCACGTACCTTTGGTAAGTCAAGGGCGGACTCCAGGTTCTGTCCCTCTTCTCGATCATCTTCCGGGACATTTGAGCTGAAATCAAGCGGACAGGCAGCGCAAAAACGCTGATCAGAAAAGCCTGGCGGCATGCTTATTGTGAACATCATCACCCACGACCCGTCCAGTTCAGTATCAGGTCTGATCCCATGAGGTACGAGCTTCAACTTGATCATGTCCTGTGGACCCGAGCTGGGTGTGACTTCACGGTTCCTTTAGGCGCTAGATTTTATATTAATCATAACTGACTAAAAGTATGAACGTCCTTGTGCGAATTAATCGTTTCCTTTGAACACTTAATATAACTAACAACTAAATGTAATATGAAACACTGATTTATTTTTAAGGCGTCTCGTTATGTTGTAAAGTTAGGACAAAATGTCCCCATTACTACTAAACAAAATAAAATATAAAGCATTTGGTGCAATCCTGAATATATTAAAGTTGTAGCAGTTTTGCCAGAAGACAACAGTGAAACTATATTCAATAACGATACGAATAGAAGAAGCTGGGATTTAAAGCCTGTTGCACTGCGTTACTAAATCTGTCCGTAGGCTACAGTGACCATTCAGTAGCCAAGTGTTACACTCATGACAAATAACAGCAGTTGCCTCCACACGCAGGGACAATGATCCGTCAATTAAAACCTTGTATTGGGACAGGATCGGTTATCCGGTTTTGTGATTCCCCGTCTTACCTGCTCAGGCTGCTGCATTTTTCCTCGCTCTGCGATTTGCTCCTTAAAAACAACCTGGAAAAGTTTCTAGCGATGTCTTCCTGCCACGAACTCTGCCTTTTCATGCTTGACATACTGGCACTTTTAAAAATCAACGAAATAAAATAATGCCTCACATCTGGACCGAGGTTTCCAGTCTCGAGTGTAAGCTATAACTTAGAGAGTGATTTACTTGGCGCACTGTCAGTTACTTCATATTTAATCTTCAGGGTATGGTTGTGCGTTCCCACTCCGGACATTCCCAGCTACTTCAACGGTAGTGGGCTACATTTAGGGAAGAGGAGGAGTTTGTTGCCTGGGCTGACTAATCTGTGTCAAACTCCATAGCACGTTTAAATCTCTGTATTGTATCTGTACGTTTTTTTTTTAGTTCGACAGCCGATCAGATCAACGTTTGTTTATAATATATTTAATACTTAAAGCAAAGTGTGGAAAACATGATCGACCTGCCTAGGCGCCATTTAATTGATTTTTTACACACCAAAGCGTGTCAAGCAGGTCGCCATGGCCGCGTATTTTCCGTGTTTTGTTGCGGTTGCACTTTGATCAGTCACATAACCTTACTCCCTTGACTGTGGAACGCCGAGTCTCACTAGAACTCAACAAAACTGTTAATAACCTTATAAGAACAATCCCGTCACCCCCCGGGGCATTGGTGCGTATCAGATAACATAGTTAAAGCACTAGTAGACGGCGTGCTTTGGCGCACGGGGATAGGGGGATATTGCGTTTCAGTGGTCGTACACATTTCCTTACGCTGGACTGTGTCCCAGAGAAGTGCAACTATAATGTCGCCACGGAAGCACGGCTGGTCTCCTTAATATCCGCCAGCTCAGCTTTCCCGAGTTCACCGTTAACCACCGCAACTTGACAGCAGTTATTAAGACCTTCTACGAAATGCCCACATTTCTAGTGGGATTTCTTTTTAATGAACCCGGTATCCGTTTTGCCTACAGTGTTTCCATTTATAACTAAGAAGAAACAAACATAACATGTTATTTACACTGATGTAATAAAATATCTATATTTAACGTTCAGGAAATTGATTGAAGCTGTATTATTATTACTATTAATTATCTTGCCGTGACAGCATAAAAACATCTTATTTTTCCTTATTGTACTCGTGTCCATCTTGACCACATGATGATGTGACAATGACCATATCGTTTTTGGTAATGAGATGAATAGTTTACTGGCAGTGTTTCAGTTAGGAGTAATATACGCGTAGCCGGTTAGTTTCATAAACTTGCATCTTACCGCACATGCATGGCATTAATAATTTTTTTTATTCTGTAGCTTACTAAACAATACCAAAAAACGTTCAAAACACAACTGAATGTGCAATGCAATAAAAAAAAACTACTAAAATAAGTCGCATTTAATCTATAATCGGATGTACATTATGGATATTGTTCAAGCTGTAGCATGTTCATTCTTGTGATATTGCCTCTACAATGCACTGTGCAATGAAATGGAGATCATTCTAGGACAAATCTCCATGCAACACAACGAAATCAGATGACGGAAATGTGAGTTTCTGGGTAATTAATCGGAAAATCGGAAGTTGTCCAGAAAATTTTTTAACTACTCTTACTCAGCCAGTCCTTCATACAAACAGATTGAACTGCGGAGACAGATGGTGGGCAAAAATATCTTCTAGCGGATAAATGATTCTCCACCTTTACATAACATATATTGGTGAGTGGCGCCCCCTGCTGCACATACTCAGAATTACTTCGCTTGCTCAGCAATCAACCGAACTTAACGTTTTCCCTTCGTTTCACTAGGTCACGTCATGTTATGGGAGTGAACTCAATTCATGGTAAGTCATTTGCCAGAGATCATGACCATGTGATAACAGGAATAAAAATAGATCTGGCACAGTGTCCTTGTGTCTCCAGGTTGGGGGGTTGGATCACACCTACAATCTGAGTGTCGTAGTCCAGAAACATGCAGCTAGGCTACATCTGTAAAGTTCCCGTCATGGATCTATGTGTTTTTATGTGCTTCATGATAGACTGGCATCCCATACAAGATGTCCCCTGCCCTGTGCCCTGTGATGTCCTGACACCCCATACAGGGTGTACCCCTGCCCTGTGCCCTGTGATAGACTGGCATCCCATACAAGGTGTCCCCTGCCCTGTGCCCTGTGATGTCCTGACACCCCATACAGGGTGTACCCCTGCCCTGTGCCCTGTGATAGACTGGCATCCCATACAAGATGTCCCCTGCCCTGTGCCCTGTGATGGACTGGCATCCCATACAGGGTGTCCCTACCCCAGGGGCGCCGCTAGCAATTTTGGGCCCTATGACAAAATATGAGGTTGGGCCCCCCTACCACACCCATTCAGATCTCTGGGGGCCCCTAAAGGGCGTGGGCCCTTAGAATTGTCCCAACTTTCCCCCCCTTAGCGGCGCCCCTGCCCTACCCTGTACCCTGTGATGGACTGGCATCCCATACAGGCTGTCCCTACCCTGTACCCTGTGATGGACTGGCATCCCATACAGGGTGTCCCTACCCTGTACCCTGTGATAGACTGGCATCCCATACAAGGTGTACCCCTGCTCTGTGCCCTGTGATGGACTGGCATCCCATACAGGGTGTACCCCTGCTTTGTACCCTATGCTGCCAAGTTTCACTCCATCCGCACGTCTCACCCCCTACATCCCTGTACGGGGTAAGTGGCTGGAAGATGGATTGATAATAATAACAATATTGTCAGCCCCCCTCCCCCCCAATGTGCTGGATAAATGGTTATGGAAGATTGATTGATATTTACACTTACAAAGAAAAAAAATGACGCAACTAGGCCTATATATTTCAAAATAGAACATACACCAGCAACCTTAAGTGTGAAGCTAAACCTAATAGCCTGAGTATGACTCAGTGGGAAGTATGAGACATTTTCTGCGAACAACCCTGCCCTCTAAGCTTTTCACAACCTGGTTTTCATCTCACACTAAGGCATAATTAGTTAGACCTGATTAGGCTCTAACACGGCACTGACCTACATGTCAGCTCTACTAAACGTTACAGGCTGCAGGTCACGAAAAATATTGCAGGTGCATTTCAGCAAGTTAAAATGTTCTTTTCTTAATTTGTATCAGCTGTGTCTTTTAAAGAAAATTGTACAAATGAATATAATAGAAAATTGCGCAGCATCATGTAAAGTATGATTTTATTTATAAGTTACGTTAATGGGGGCGGCACGACGCACAGTGCTGGATGGATGGATGGATGGATGGATATCAAGTTAATCTCGTAGAACACTTTAAAATGTAGAACAACGAGTAGAAGGTGCTAGCAGTAGTGTTGAAACCGCTACACGATTGAAGATTGTATCGGCCACTAGGGGTCTCACTTCCCTTTCTCTTTTTCCTAATTCGCGGTTTCTTGTTTACTAATCTGTCCCGTGTTTACGTTTAGCAAGCAACTCACCTATGCCCGCACTCTTTATTATTTACAAATAAATCATACATTTTTGTGGGCAGTATTTACCTAATAAAGCTATAACTCCATTGTTGGCATGTGACGCATTTCTTTTTTTCTGCTGATTTAATGAAAATATTTAATTCAATGAAATAAATTCTTATTTTTACTTTTTGTTAGACCTATTATGTGAAAAACGTATATGTTGAGCAGCTACTGTTTTTAAAGTAGGCTATTTGTAGCATTTCATTAAAGTAGATGAATATTACTAAAATGCGTGAATTTTTGTTCAAGTTAAATTGTGAGACGTAATGCGCCAATGTTAACATCCACTGATGAAAAATAATTTAAAAACAAGATCTCTCGATATGGACTAAAATATTGTTATTAAATTTAATATGAGAGACGGTGTGTCTCCTGAACTTGCCGAGTGGGGGCATTTTTGTAAGGCGGTAATATTTCTCAACATTTTACTTATAATACTTCAGCCAAAAGCCCGGTAAACCAAATTAAGAAATAAGTATACATTTAAACAGCTATATATGTCATTAACAAATAGGACTCGCTAAACGGTTCATACAGCCAATTAATAAAGAATAAGCGCTTTACCGACTGAACCTTTGGCTGATTGTTTAAAACGAAGTTTAATCCATACGTGGAACGTGTGCGTGTGAATGGTTCGTTTAATAACATGGTACTGAAATGATGATTAGCAAAATAATTTTTTCCAGACATCTTGTGAAAGAACATGCGTGTTGAAACTAAACAAAAACCATGTAAACTTGGAAGAAACGAAGGTTTAATTGGATCCACGTTTATTAATATAGGAGCCAGAAAACAAGGCCGACAGCTACCTCCCTCCACTTAAAGGGGCATAAAGGAAACAGATCTCCTGTAATTTAATTATCTGTTTGTTTTAAACTTAATAAGTCTTAATTGCCCGAATTATTCTCGTCGCGGTGAGAAGCTGCAGTGTTCTGCGGACCTCAGTTAGAGGAACCGCTAAGCAAACGTCTGAACGGGGTGAGTGTTGGGTCTTGTGGGCTACAGGCCTGTTCTTGTTTTTACCTGTTGGGGGGGCCTGTCTATTTCTGCACAGACCATCAAATCTGTTTTCATATCTGCACATGATGCCTGCAGGTGAGAAACGCGACGCAGAATAATGAGCCGATGCTCCCCAGCACCAAGCCCCACTAACAGCGTACATTAAACGTCGGCGATCTCCCCTTAACTATTCCAGTCCTACTAAAATGTTTCGGCAAGGTGAAACTACAGCTTATTGTAACTTTTTGTGCAAGAGCAAGCACGAATTGCGCGACAGTGTCTGCGACCTGTTGTTTTTTTGCCATTTTAAATTAATATCTGATTTCGGTGTAGATAGAATAATACAACCGTCAGTGGAATAAAAATAAGTAGGGCTAGTGTATTTTTAAAGTATAGGCCTACCGCAGGGCGATAAGGAAGGGAATGACTGGTGCTGGGCTGGAATCATTTGGCCACTCATTTTGCTACAGGTCAGCGCAAAACCTCAGCAGACGCATAATTAGCGGTAAGTTGAGTGTCTCCTGGGGGAAATGCTTGTAATAATAAAGATTAGTCTAATAGTGTGCCGATAGAGGATTGCAAGGGAGACTGACTCCTTCCATGCCTTTATCAAGGAAGTCTCAATTATGGGGTGCACTTACAATAATTCTGTTTGCCCTCTTATCCATCTCTACACATTCCGTGTAATCTAAGGCCTTCGCCAGCGCATATTCACGTCGAGTAATATAACGGAAAGACAGGTTTAATTCTTTTGTGGGTAGATGTCGGTGCGGGTTTGCATAAAACGAATGTAACTTTAGCCCGCAGTGCCATCTGTAGTGGCCGGAAACCATATGTCTGCCATCAGCGGTAGAGAAGGATCTTGGGGCCACCTTACTGAGTAAGAAGTATTAGTCCTCAGAGACCCGAGGCTCGGGGATAAAACAGGGGGTAGAATATTATAGATGGAGAACTACATTTTCCAGAGCAAATCTTCCGTCCCGTGGAGTATTGATCCTCAGGTCTGCATTTCATCAAAAGTAATATGTCTGCTTTTGGGGGAGAAAGGAGCACTTGTTAAATAATACTGCGGTGACAATGCGATGCTGTTTTACTCAAGCAATCAGCATGTGAGTGTGCGTGTGGCACGGGTAATGAAAACAGTCCTCAGCTCCAGGGTTCTGGATTTTTCCCTTTTCCTGCTTTTTTTGCTTCTAATTTTGGGCTTAAAAAAGTGGAACAATTTATTCAGCGTTTTTCGCCGCCCGAGTCCTTCGGAAGGACGCTCTAAGCCAAGCCTTGTAGCTATGCAGCACTTCTTGAAATCCACTAATTTGTGAAAGACTTTCCCTTACGCGGTTCTAATTAGGGCTAATTAAACAGAGGACTCTGATTTATGGTTGGTGCGGGTCAGGCGAAGGGGTCTCTGAAAGACCGTGTCCAGGAGTTACATAGGACTAAGAGCGCGCTAAATATATTCCATATGTTGGCCTCATTGTATGTGGCAGACAGCTTTACATTGGGCGGGACGGGATTCACAGAAGGTGCCCTGTGAAGTAAGATTTAGTCTAGGAGACCAGTGACAAGTCAGATCCCAACTCCGTGTTCAGCATTTCCACCCCGGGGGGAAAGAAAGTACGGGAATGGGCTGGACGAAGACTGGGATTGACCAGTAGGCCTCCCCCACACCACGGTGCTCGACCAAGTCACGTGATACGGGTCTTGTAAGTTTTTGGCGTTACGGTCCGCACTTGGAAAGCATAAGTCTTTCTGGCACGATCTTAAGATGCACCAGCTCATCATCAGCGAAGAAAGATTTAAGGTGTCGGGAAAGCTAAAAATGTCATGGATCTTTGGCTGCCGGTGTCAAACACGCGCCTCTCGCTGTTTGATCCAGCTACTTATAGCTCATTGAAATGGCATTTCTGAACGCTTCAGACGAAACACCACATGACCTTGCAAACAGCCATTTGGCTCGAAGTTAAGGACATGTTCCATTAGGGAGCCATTAGGATTAATAGGGGCAGTAAATTTGCCTGCCATTAACCACTTTGCTGGCGCGTGTTATGCTTGCTTCTCACCCCTGCTGGAGGTGTGTGCCACGATTTTATGAATTTGTAAAGAATGAGGACAACACCGTGCCTGAAAAAAATGAATTTTGACCGTTGTCCATGAAATCCTGTATGAGACGTTTTTTATTATTATTTTATAATTGGCAATGATTATTTCCTGTAAGTGCATTTTAAAAAATCTCTTCAAAAAGACCATCCATCCAACAAAATATTTGCAGTGTCTGTTTCATTCAGGTGAATTGATTGTCATCACATCCATGGTGCACCCCAGCCTCGTATCGAGTGCTCCAAGCCCACCTCCCCAAGATCATTACCAGGATTAGTGCTTAGAAGATGGGTGCATGGTTGAATTTCTGGTCTGTGCCTTTCTGATTAATACAATCGACAACGCCTTACTAACAGAAATGTAATCTCGGGTAGGAAGTTTATCTTCGAAGAAAAGAGCTGAAAATTATCCTGGATGATCAAATTCACTGTAAGCATTTGACTGTAGTGCTGATAAGATGTTAATCATTTTCAGTTATTCATACAAAATAAAAAATAATAATAATTCGAAGAACCGTATGGCTCGAACATTTGTTAGCTACGATGGTTTGGGTCCAGTAGAGGGCAGTAAAGCGTTAATCAAAGACTGCAAAAATGGAACGCTGAGCTCGAAGGGTAGGGGACGGGAGAATAGCCGCTAGCGCATCGCCAATGTTACTGCATTAATAGGCCCTATTATGGTCAGAGGAATATGACCTTACATCTTGTAGATCTAAACTAAATTAAAACAATTGTCTAAAATAGAAATTTTAACCTATTAAAATAAAGGCAAATTTTATTAAATCCGATGCCGAATATAAATTGGCCTGTATATGCCTACAAAATGGTTGCCAATGAAAACATTGGGAGATTAGCCTGTGGTTTTTATTTATCAATGTTTAATGTTTAGAGATATCAAATTTTTGACCATTTTTTTCAAAACCATGAAACCATATATTAGTACAGTCGCACGCACAACACTTGAATCTATTTCATATAACCTTGGGAAATATAGGCATATATTTAAATTAAAACGAGATGATGGAAATCGCTGTTAAAAACAAACTTATCATCAAATAACGAATCTGTCCATTTTTTTTTCATTTTCATGTATTCAGACTTTTTTTAACGGAAAAATTTATTATTTTCAATGGCACTACAGAAAATCCGACTTTTTCATAAATCAATTCGAACAAAATTGTGTGTTGAATGTCGTATTTGTGATATACGAAAATAAGCAGCAGTTTGTCATGAATTATATATTAATTTGCAATAGGCTATGTCAACAATATAGATATATAAATACTTTAAATATAATTGCTCATTAGCCACACTACATACCGTCAAAGGGAAGACATTTAATTTGACATGTTACGTTAACAATTTAATATTTAATAACAGTATCAACGTTTTCAAATGTCCAGTTTTCATTATCTGAAACTATGAAAAAGTGTAGTAATTAATTATGACAACGCTACAGTCAAAACTTGCTTATTAAAATCTAACTTGCTCTGTGAATGTCAGATTTGTGCATTACGAATTAACGACTGATCTGCAGTTAAAGTAGGCTATGCAGTATCTATAGATATATGTTACCATGCGGTGCTGATAATCTCCATTAATACTTTTTCTGTAAAAGCAAAATGGAAAATGCACTCTTACAACGATTCGTTTCTCCCAAGGCCTCCTTGGGCAAAGCAAACAAGTCAATGCAGAGCCCGTTACAGCGTGTTTACCCCGAGTCTCTTCCCACGAGTTGAAAACCCTAAGAGGAACAGGATTAACATTATGCGATATAAATGAAGACATTTTCAAGATTTATTTCCAACCTGCTGCGTGTGTTTAACCTCGGGGGGTTAAGAATCAGCAATTCAGCCTCAGAACATTATAAACCCACTACATAATACGATAGCACTGGAAAGAGAAAATGATTAACAGTATAGGCTGTTATATGGAAGATGTTTTGGGCTCAGAGTGCCGAAAGTCCTAGTAACCAATAGACTTTACTGGAGTTATTTTGTATCATCGGTAGCATGAGAGAAATAATCATAATGTCGCTTCTGAGCCATTGCGAGATAGAATAATTATGTTTCTTTGTCGAAACAGGCAAGATGGGATGTTGAAACACCTTCATCGTCCTTTTACTTCCAGCGCTACTGTTCTCCAACGAAAATGGCTCTCTATTACTGCCGCGGCGTTGGTTAAGGGACTAAATTTTAGATGAAATGTCCCTGCTAGGGGAAAAGACGAATGAATGGGCAACAGGTGAAATTCTGCCATGGTCATTTGCCCTCTCTGTGAACTGCCATACAGGTGCGCATAGGCATTGTCAATAGATTAGATAAAGACAACAAAGGAAATGTAATCTCTCAGCAGAGCGTAAACGCCTGACCCAGCATCGCCTGAAACTAACGTATTTCGTCATTTTCATAGGCCTATTTCAATATGTATTAATAGTCTAGATCTGATTAATGCAGTCAACGGAATCCATGCTATGCGAGGAAAGTATCAAAGCAAGATAACCTGCCAAGGAACATAGTACAAAATGGGACAAAAGTTCATTTATATTCTGGAGTAATTGTTGTGTAAAATGTATTTGCAGTGCAGTGGTATATTGATCCATTCAGTGACAGAAAACTGATTACCGTTCCCCAATAACTCGAGTTTACCGAACAGATTAGTTTTTTTCGTTCTTTTATTTGCGATGGGGGTTCTTTTATACACGAGTCTCTACTTAACGCCGACACTGCAGCTGCACGGTTTCCAAGCTTTAGGACTTTTTTTTTTTTTAAGAAAAAAGGATTTAATAGTGGTGCCCTGGGGATTGATGTTTGTGTTTCAGTGTGTTTCTATGCGTTTCGGTGCATGTGCGCTCATATGTCTTAAGCTACGGTTTTATTTATTTAAGGAAACAACACGTTCTTTAACTGAGAGCAGTTTCATTTTTGTTGTTATTTTTAAATCCGGTTGGATTACCTTTTCTGCGAGACGCAGCTGGATGTGTATCATGGAAAAACGAATGAACGCGCCAGTTAATTACCTTCGCAAATATTTTTTCATTATTAACTTTTATAAAATAGCAGTAATTGTCGTTGAATGTTGGAAAACGTTATCTAAAGTTGTGTTGTTTATTGATGTTAGGTGTTTTGCACATGCTATTATTCGCATCAGTCATATTAACATTATACACCTAGATGAAATGCATTAAAGTTCATTTTTTAGTAGTATAAGGTGCTTCCATGGCCCTGTACTAGCAAAGCATATGGAAAATAGATGGACTGCAGATGGATCACAACACTGATGTGGACACAGCACCAAGACAAAGATATATTTTTTTAAGCTTTTGCTTAATTTAACATTAATTTAGTGGTATGAGTGATGTGATGCACCTGGTTCCAACCAATGTGGAATTGTCTGTATACCAGGGAAAGTGTGCTTTACTTTGCTTTACTATAGCTGGAAATTCTGTTAAATATTTAGGGTGAGTGTTGTTAAAATGAGACACTTTCTGAAAATGCTGCTTTCTGGAAGAATCATCTCAGTGTCTTGAATCCCAACTTAATATCATTCTAAATACACAAATGTCCCTTGAACACTATATAGAATACAGAATAAAATGTTAAACTTTGCGGTTAATATATGTGTTTATTAACTGTCCTATTTTCACAATACTCACCCTAACTAAAATCATGATAGATACCAATATACAATATATAATATATTTCTATTTTATTTAGACTTCTTTTGGGTTAAAGCTGAAGGTCTGTTAACATTTAGTTTAGTTAAACTTATATTAAATAATGTTTATGTAATCTCTATGTAAATGTATTGTCTATGTAGATGTAATCTTTATGTAAATGTAATGTCTATGTAAAAATGGGCCCATTTCGGAGTAACAGGAAATTAACTGTATGAAATATTTTTTTGACTATTTTTAATAATTGTGAATCCCTCACATCAGTAATGTGTGTGATTTATGTAATTTACATAGGTGTATTATACCCAGACTGACAGTTGTACACATTCACCTATGGGAAGAGACTCTCCATGAATTGCTGCGGCTCAGTGCATCTCCTGTTCTTCGAAATGCCCAGAGCGATAACAGAGATACACTGAACAAACAGAAATAACCAGCACCTGAGTGTTTGTTAAAGTTAAACTAATTAAAAAGAACAAGAGGGACTGGAGTGTTCTGCAAAGTGTGATTCGCATGTTGACTCAGCGTGAGGAACTAGTCAGGCCAAGAACTTCGCTTTACCGCGGCCGGGTGGCTTAAACAGATTGAAAAACTAGTGTTACTGTCATACCACTCGGCCCAGGCCATGAAGGTCATGAATTTGTATGAACCAGTTCGACTTGCATCCATTTCATGCACCTTTTAAAAATGACTGTTACTGAGAACACATACGGTGTTGTGTTGCTACGTCCCTTCTTCACTTTTGAAGTGAAGTCCCCCCACCCTTCCTTTCCTTACGTGCATCATTACTGTGTTGTTGGGCGGGCTGTGAGCGCATGCTGAATCCCCCGCCTCGTGACCCCAGCCCCCGATTCGTCTGTTCTTTGACCACCCTCCTCTGGGAAATCTTTCATGGGCGAACGGCGGTCCCCAGGCCTCCGTGTAATAATGTGCCACTGAAAAATGCCACATGTACGAAGGAAACAAGAGAAAGAGGCATTTAAAAGAAAAAAAGAATCTTAAAAGAGTCCTGGTTAAAAAAATAAGGGGCATTCAGTTCCGTAGGGGTTAAAAAAAATTAAAAACCTGAAAAATGAAACTGAAAACTGCAGAGAGTCCACAGATGCGGGCATGTGTGAGTTGATGTTATCCGCGTCGTCATTGCGTGGCTCCTCCCCTAACCCCCATCCTTGTGACGCTCTCCCATCCTCCTCATTTAACTGCACGCATGCTTGTCCCTGACTCACATGGCCAAACAGCCCTTGTGAGTGACACATCGCTGCCGCTCTTCAGCCTGAAGGGCAAAAACCCAGTTCTTTTCTTCCAGAGAACCTTCAAGGTGGATTGAAAAGGAATCAAGTCAGTCTAAACAAAGTTACAATAACTATAACAAAGTGTATAACTAAATGTGTGTCTCTAATTGCCATTAAGGATATTTTACACACCTGATATACTTTTGCTAAAATATGGAAACGTTTAAGGAGCTCTGTTCTCAAAGTAGGAGGAAACAACTGACTAAACTATTCCATATGACAGTAGAAGCAACTGGAAATCAGACAGAATAGAATATAGTGCTGTGCAATATACACTCTTCCCTGCCCTGCCCAGGTTCTTCTGTCATAAGCGATAAGATGGACAGGAGCTAATTCAAAATGCTTCCACGACCACTTAGCTGATTTGACAAATTCTACTAAGTCCAATTACGTTGTTTTGCTTAGATTACTTTGTCAAAATCAATTACTTCGGTTCACTTACCTATCCAGGCCACATGACCCTCAGAGATGTTCCTCTCCTGGGCTCTGGAAGTCTTGGCGATGTATCATGGAGCAATGGGCATCCAGTATTTATTTTATAAATCCTGAAGAATGTTTCTGACTGGGGAGGGGGGGTCTGTAGACCTTTTACATATACTGCTTCAGAGGTGCTGAAGTGATTCCTGGCTTCTGTTGTCTAGAAGCAAAGCAACACAAAGCGAAGTGCAAGAGAGCAACGCACCATAAAAATTGTAGCATCTCCTACCTTATGATTTAAGAGATGGGTTTGGGAGATCATTAAGTTGATGATCTCAATGAATATGCTGTCAATTTAATTTTGGTTTCTTAAATAAAGTGGGATATTGGGCAGACAGTACTCAGCCAATTAACCAGAATGCAGGACACAAATATCACCCACCTGCTTGGTCCATGCATGGTCTGGAGCCCATCCCAGAAGCCACGCAAGGCACACTCACCATTCTCCCTGGCAGCTTCAAAGCAGGTTAACATATTTTTGGACTGGGAAAACCCAGAGAATCCAGAGGAAACAATAAGGAGAGAATGTGTAAATTCCACCCAGTGATGCAGAGACTTGAATGCTGGCACCAAGTATCATCCCTTAAAAAAAGAACAACTAAAGCATGAGTTAGTGATGTGGATCTGATGCAACTGTAGTTCCGTCCTAGTGATGGTCATTTTAAATAGAATTTGGACTAAATCAGTACAGCACCATTCTCAACAACATTGAGTAACACAAACTGCTGCCTCACCTGAATAATACTCCCCGCTAACATGCTCACCTTTTACAGAACAAAGCTTGCCTGGTGTCTCAGTTTCTTAGAGTAACTGCAGTTGGTTAACTTGTAATTATTTAAGTTGAGTCACATGGTCTGTTTGCACTGCAAAATCAATACAATATAAGCATAACAGGAAATAGCATGCTGATGGGAGAAGCCTGAGCCCCAGATGTTAATTTAGGTATTAAAACTAATTTGCCATATCATTAATCATCTCCCCCCGTGACACATCGTATATTTTTGTTTTTGTTTTATTTTACCGAATTGAAGAATCGCTTTTGATTGATCTGAGGTGTTTCTCTGCTGGTCACGTATGTGTTTTCATTTGTTTCTGCCAGACTGGAGGAAACTCGTTTTATTGCACAGCAGCCAAAATATTTTGAATGAAATACAATTTGGTTCATCGCTCAGGGCCACAGCCCTTCAGAACATGCTTATGGTTTTATTCTAACTGTTGATGCACTCTTATGTTTGAGTGTATCTCATGTGGATGCAAGTGACACTTGTGTCTCTTGGATAGTGTATTATTTTTAATTTATGAAAGGACACCTTTGGATGAAGTGAAACAACCATGCATTTCAGCGATTGACGGGTGTGTGTGTATGTAAGATCACGGTGAATGAACTGAAGCATGGATGGAGATATTTGCTTAAGATAATTGCTGCTGTTGCCCACGTTGACTCTGATTCCTGGGAACACTATACGCACGTCAAGTAGAAGAAGGTGAGGGGAAGAAGGTATAACCCACGCCAAGACATCCCAGGTGGAAAGAGCATGCCCCGAAGAATGAAAGCCTCACTGGCACACATATTCCGCAAACTGGGAGCACTGGAAGTGGATCGGTGGGCAGCACTGCTGCTTCACTCCTGCAGGTGTGGGGATTTCATTTCCGCTGCAGCGCTCTGTTCGGGGAGTATGGATGTTCTCATTGTGTTGCGTGGGTTTCCTCCTGGTGCTATAGGCAAATTGGCATCTCTAAATTGCCCCTAGAGTGTGATTGTGTGTGTTGGTGTATGTGCCCTGTCATGGACTGGCATCCCAGCCTGGGTGACCCCAGCCTCGTGCCCTGCTTTGCCTGGGATAGGTTCCAGGCCACCTGCAACTCCAACAAAGATAGGTGGATAGAAGGTGTGTGGATGGATGGGTGGATGGATGGATGCGTGGATGGGTGGCAGCACCTGAGGATTAAGATGCCCACTGGTACATGCTTCCATTTAGATCCTCACACACCAACACACACAATCACAACTTAAGGAAAACACTATTACAGTGTCATTGAAATGTGATAATAATATAAAATCACAGTTATTTCATAAGATGAATTCAACGGAAAAAATCGTATTAGTATATATTAAATTTGATTAATTATACGTAAAAAAATGTTAAAGGGAATTGTCTTACATAAGTATTAGAAAATTTACGCTTTTATGATTTTTTAAATTTGTTATTGCTCATTTTCCTTCACGATTAATCCTGAGCACTTGAAATGACGTTCTCCGGCTGCCACGTTTACGGTTGGAGGATAAATGGCGCACAGCCTGACCATAAAACAAACTCTGGACTGTAAAAGAAACGACGCCTCCCGAAGTACAGTGTTCTCAGGTTTTGCGGCTCCTCTCCATAGCTCGCGTTTGCGATGGCCGTTCGAAAGAATCTATAGACTTAAATTAACAAAAAAATAATAATTTTTAGCGAGATGTGAAAGGTGTGGGCTGGGTTAGGAAACCACTGGCTTTGGCGAGAGAAGAGCGGGAGTCGGCAGCAGCGTTTTCCATATCGTGGTTTCTCTGCATTAATCCATCAACGGTGACAGGCGCGTAGAAAGCGATAGCCTGCATATCGCGGCCAGCGCTGAAACGAAAATAAATGAACTGATTACACCTAAAAAAGGCAGTCGTTCAGCAGCGCACGGTGATATTTTCTCGGGGGCAATTATACATATCAAATACTTTATGAGCCATGTGTGTAAAGTTAAAGATTTCTCCAGACTATTTGGAGATTTAAAGCCTTCCAAATAAGAATACGACACTACCAATAGGCCTATATAAGTCGTACAAATTGTAACAATCAATTATCCTCCCTTCTTAAACACAGACGGTTATTTATACTTACGTTACCACATTATAACAAACATGTAAATGGATATCAAGTGTCCAGACCTTTCCTTCTGATATTCGCAGGATCGATGTGCCGGTTTCAATGACAGGTCGACACACCATCGTGGATTTGTTCCGCGCAGTAACAGTGATTCTGATCGGAAATCCTCGCTGATCCCTTGTTCCACTTAACACGGTGATCCCCGGATCTCTCCTGACGCCCCGCTAATTCAGTGTGAATATGCATGCTAATACACCGCCTGGTGCATTCAGGGGAACAGCGCGCTCTGCGCTCGCCGACACTATATAATCCGTCGCTCAGTTGACCGTGAACGTGCAATTCGGTGTGGAGAGATGACGCCCGACGACAGGGGGGCAGGTATCGCAACTGACATCCTGGCGAAAGGATCGCGCCCTTGAGCGCTCTCCCGGTCCAGCACATCAAAGAGTCGGACCTGTGAGCTACACAGGATCAGATTGATACTGCCTCTACTTATTGGCAGAAAGCCAGATAATTTATCTTGTCGGTATCCGGGATGCGTACTTTTTAATATTTTATATGTACTATTCTTAGGAATGGATTATACTAAAATGGAATAGGAATGGGTATTATACTAAAAACAGCAAAATTATTTAATATATTGTATATTTTAGCTGCCATAAAACACAAGCAGAAATGCTTGTTGATCAAGGTACAAAAAGTGAGGTGTTTTGGGGGTTATTTTAACATTTTACATTCAAACTACTCCATCGAAGGATTAACAAATTTTGATCCAAGACGTAAATTAGTACAAGAAATTAAACCAACACAGTTTAAGATATTTTCGAACTTAACGGGGTTTTTTTTACACATGGGAAAAATATTACGAGGGACCGCTGATGTAGGGCGACGTTCGTCTCTGCAGACAAATCCATCGTTCATTATTATAGGTATTATACACGGGAGAAAACGGCAAACTTCCGCGTACAACATGCAGCTTTGACTAACAACAGACTACTAAATTTGTGTATCTGCCAGTGTTGTATCAAGCTGAAGCACAAAACAAAGAAATGTAATTTGAAGCAATATATTTGCATCTCGTTAACGACATCGATATTTCTCTTAAACTGAAAGCGGAATATTGAAGCAATATCATCTTCGTGTGTACACCCGAAACTCAATTCACAATGTAAAAAATGCGACAACTGTCTTCAACTGCATTATTCTCAAAGGAATTCTCAAAGAATGTAGCCTAAACCGTTTTACAGACGCCATACAATAAATAATATATACCCAAATATCATAAAAATATTACCTCCCGTCAAAGTTCTGCAATGAGATTTTTCGGTAGTCTACAGGTTATGACTAATAAATTTGCACCTTTAATAACCTTACTGTGAATGTACATAAATCAGGATTAAAAACGCAATGCCAAATATGATCATTTGTAGTATAGTAAATAATACGCGTGTTATTATGAATACCAAAAATCGTCAAAAATATATTTAACAATGAAACATGTGCTGAATTTTAGCAATTCGCCGGTGAGACAGTAATTAAAACAATTTTATTATCATTTTTTATTGTTCCATAAGCATGCGCACTCCCGTTTTCTTTAACAATAATTACAATTGGAGTTGTTTTGTTGCAGTATAATAACTTGATTGTAATTAATTGTTAATCCAACTGTTGTTGAATATAATTAGATCTAATAGGTCATTGTTGACTATTGTGTTGTTTTTACTTTGCATTTTTACTTCTCCCATTTGTCTAATTTTCTACAGTAACAGAGCATATAAGCCTATATTCGACAGATATTAATACAGCTCAGAAATACAAATAAACCTAAATTTATATGAATGCCTTAAAGATACGCGTTACAATTACAACGCGCATTGTCAAAGCATAAAAGAACAAAACGGTGATATCTGGTAATATCTTTTGGTAAATTTGAAAATTATTTTTGAAAAGAAGAAAAAAATATTTGAAGGATGCAAATGCGATAATTATAAAATACCTTTTCAGAATTCTTCAAAGATGTCGCTGGCCTTTATGGGAAATGGAAATGAACATATTGAGGATCGTGTGAGGATTTGAATATTTAAAATGCTAGTGAATCGTTTACGGCGAAGCGCGCAGCGTTTGCAACCACAGCGCACACTTCAAATCGGCTGACTGATTTCTCGCGTTCATCAAGCATGCAATTCGGCTCATTCAAAATGAAATCAGCGGCATTTTTGAACAAACTGCGAAGACTCCAAAATATGTCGGTGTGTGCATTAGACAGTATGTATAATCTTAGGGACAATATTCGCGCCCAACGTTTAACAATGATTTGATTCTGTTTCAAATTTCCCTGTGAATTCATGAATTTGCATCGTTTCTATGTGTTTTTAAGCGCACTATGCGTTGGCCTATGAATGAATGCAGCAAAACGATCATCTTCGTCAATGTAAAAACAGTGGTTAAAACTCGGCCAATAACAGAAGAATCAAGCCAAACAACTTGCTATTGTCTAGTAAAGCGTTCAGCTGATAAATGTCACTGCTTGCCAGTTTTATTACACTGTACCACGTTTCACCCAAGACGGCGGAGACATCGTGACGTAACGGTTTGGAAGCGCGACCCCCAGCTTGCTTGATCGCTCGCGCCTCCCTTCCTCCCTCCCTCCCTCCCTCCATCCTTCCATCTCTCTCAGTGCGCCTCCGCTTCTGCGAAAGGAATTAGCGGCTGCTGCTTAGAATATCATTCCATCTTTTAGGATTATCGACCCCCGAACAATGCAAACTAGAAGATCAGCCCGGGGACAGGGAAAGTGCAATTACTGACAGTGAAGGAACTCCGTGTCTTCTATAATAACCGGGATGTGGGCTGTGCGACAATGTGAATCCCGCAGTTGAAACCTGGAGATCATAGCAATGGATTTCTTTATGTGTTTATAAAGGCATGTGGGAATGAAGAGCGTTCACGTTTATCACCATTTGCACATTTTCATCATGGATTTTTTCTTTTCGTACTCGACTAAAGGCATCAACAACATTGGAGGAATCTTGAAATAATTATGAATACATGCAGGTAATTCTGATTTATCCACTACCTCAGATCGTCAACATTTGATTAATTATGGGCGTCCCCAAGAATGGTTTAAACGGCGCCCGGCACACGGGAAAGTTTCTTGGCGAAAGCCCTCTCAGCGAACATCAAAAGGACAATATTTGCATGAGATTCATTTGAAGAAGTAAGAGCGAAGAATTTCGTTCCCAGCTTTTGAAAGGTTAGTGAACTGCAGTCCCGGGGTCGTAACTATAGCGTACGCTTGGCGTGTTCGTTGGAATTAAAAAAATAATAATATTCGACACCTCTTTCGATATTCGATTGGAATATTCCCAACTTACAGGACGTCAAGGTAAACCAAGAAGTTTTGTTAAGAGTTTATTTGAACTAAGCCAGAATCAGTACAGCCTGCATAACTAGGGAGGATTTACATGCCGTACATATCAATGACTAAAATATAGTTGTTAACCTTTTCTGTTGTCATGCTATTGGTGGAAACTTCACCCACTGTGAAACATGTTTTTTTAATGGTTGATTGAGACCTAATTGTAGGAAGTTGTTGTTGCGCTTAGTATTTAGATATGGGACACGGCTGGTGTCTTTGCGGCATAAAATTATTCGTAATTTGAATAGAATTACTTTTAACCTTTATATATAAACTGACAACTGCATACTGCTTGTTTACAATAAAATACAATGGTTTTAAAACATATCTTAATTACCCTCAAGCATTTTTTGCACCGGCAAAGACGTGAAGATCAGCAGCCAAAGGATTGTGTATATAGGCCTTATAGTGTTTTTTAAATATGATAACAGAAATACTACTTAATAAACATGTCTTCTTTTGACGAATATAACCATTTTCTGATTCAAAGATAAAGGAAAAGTGGCCGAACTCAGCAGTTTCGGAGGTGGAGAAGGCATATTGTTATGCGAGTGGAATTTTTTTTCATAAGTCAGAAATGAAGGAGAAGTCCAAGAATGCAGCGAAGACAAGACGGGAAAAAGAAAATGGAGAATTTTACGAACTGGCGAAATTATTGCCACTACCATCGGCCATCACTTCGCAGCTGGATAAAGCCTCCATCATCCGACTGACCACCAGTTACTTGAAGATGAGGGCCGTCTTCCCCGATGGTAAGTTTCTCCACAAACACCGTGTCCTTATCCGTATGAACTGTTTTGTAATTAATATAGCCTGTTAGTTGTCAGAATATCGAAAATTCAGTTCGCTCAAGTAGTCTCTCACTACACATTTTCTCAATGCCTAACAGATTAACTTTTAAAGTATAGCCTTGCTATCTGTTAGTAGAGTCCCCCGGGAGGGGGCCGCTTAATTATTATACATTTACTCGAGCGTGTTTTCACGGACTTAGGTTACATCAAAACGTATAGTCGCATGTGCGGCGTTAATGTCATCATGATTTATTGTTAACATGACAGTATTTCAAAATGGCACTAGCCTTCTAAAACTGATATACGACGGACGTGTTTGTGTATTTCACAGAGGATTAATAAAAACTGATCATGTAAAAGGAAAATGTACATAATGCGGAATACATTTCCGTTTCATTTTAAAGACGATGATAAATTATCCAATTATCCTTAGTAAAACGAACATTTCAGCGGGCTGTTGGAAGAAAACAGCCCTCTTCCTCTGCGTAAAATGAGTCTGTCATCACTCATCATGTCACCTAAAACTTACGCTTGGGTCATTGCCCCCCCAATCTTTCTTTTGATGTCGGATAGCGGGTACAGCACTAGGAACCGCACTTTAACGCGAGGGTTTCCCTTTTTCATTTTTTTCTAAATAGTCAAATAATATAACATAAACGGAAAGCAAATGATGTTACAGGCGGCTGAGTAACGAGCATGGTTAACGGTCAGTGTCTTATCACGCACAAATGTTAGCAGTGCAGTGGATTGTTGAACTTAAGGGCCGTGTTATTAGGCTAGGTATAGAAACACTCTAATTGAAATGGCTTAATTTTAAGGGAACTCATGTCAACAACGGCTTACATTAGAAGAGCATTTTGATCTTTTAGACAATCATCGTGAATTAGAATACACAGAGCTTTATTAGCTGGTTTAAATTTTAGACTTTTTATTAACGAGGCAAACAAACCTAATTTAGCGCGTATTTTTGTAGCACTTTAGAATGCTTACCGAAATAAAAAAAATCAAATTACCAAATCTAAATGGGGTGGCCTGGATAATTTGTTGTGAATTTTGATCTTAATGGGAAACTCCTTATCGACTCAGTTATTTTAATGTTTTTTTTCGCTGTAGACCCACTGAATTTAAATTAGCATTTAGAAAACACATATATCGGTTAAAATTTATTAATATACAAGGCAAATTGATCATTTATGCTATATAATCAAAATAACTCATGCACGTCTGCTAAACATTCAAATATTACACCAAATAAAAGTTTTTCATTGGCAATTATCCAAACATTTTAAACACATTTAGTATATATTTCATTAGGATATATATAGCTTTGTATTTTATTATTTGTTATTATTAATGTACGTTTTAATATTGTAGGCCTATGTGATTACATATTGGCCAACTAATCTGCAACAATGATATTCTGTGTCATTTGTTTTGCAACAGGTCATTTTCTATTATTAGAAATTGATGGGGTATAAGATCATTTCAACAGGTGCGCGTGAGGCCGTGAATTAAGCTCGTGAAACCACAACGTTTTGTTTGGTGCCGGCATTCAGAAAATAAGACATGTTAAATAAAAATTAAAAGTTCACAAATAATTGGGTGAACGCTGGTAAAACAAAATCTTGCTCTTAAAAAGCAGACTGAAATTAAACCGTGACATTTGTGTTAACAATTTTATATATTAAATCCTGTGCCCGCTAAAATGACGTTTTCTAAGATAAACTTGCAAAGTGTGTCCGTTTTGTAACAATAACATTTTTACTGTTACAGTGTAGAAGGTATAATGTACCTTAACACAGCTGAAGATCACGGTAGCGAATTAGGGATGCGTACGGACACTAACGTACAACTTTAATATAAATATATAAAAACAATTCAGATATAATCAGTAGTTCTCTTTATTAACTTCATATTAAGGCAGTACTTGGGAGCATATTTTTTACCGATTAGATGATAAAAAATACATAATTTTGTGGAAAGTGAATTGAGCTATATGAAACATCTATTATCACTGGATTGTAAAGGCTTATAATAATATGATTATATTTCTAAATATTTAGCTTATTGTTATATTGTTTGTTTTAGCAACTCTATATTTATATTCCCTAGACTGGTGTTTATTATTATTATTATTATTATTATTGCACATATGGTTATATGTAGGGCTACGTCTTTGTCTTTATTTTTTAGATATATTAGATGATACTGATACTGATATCTGGCGGAAGCGTTGCCGTTACTAGGCCGCATTTTATTTCCCGGCAAATATTTTAGGAGCCTAGTAACTCCTCTCCTTTCTTATAGAAGGATAGTCTTTAGCAACTTATTGGATTTCGGCATTATTGTGAATAATTTTATCCTCAATTCGCGACAGATGTCCGCCACGAAGTAGCCAGCAGAAAAATGTAGTTTATTTAAAACACTTACAACGTACAAAGCCTTATAGCCTAAACGTGCTTGTTATTGTAATAACACGAAAAAAGATTCGAGACCCATTAGACATGCTGAAAAATTTTCGACCAATTTTTTTTTCTATATTTTCATCGTAATATATTGCCTGCTCTTTTTTAAAATGTTGTGTCTGTATAGTAGCTGAAAAGCTCACTAAGTAACCCTATTCCTGTATTCAAACCGACTAATCTAGTTAAATGAGTTACATACGTATACGAGTAATGCGGACGGTTTGACTGAGCTCAGGGCCCGAACCGGAGAGCTGATCCCAGGCCGGCTGGACACGCAAATGGGAAAATGGCCCCTTCAAACTACGCAGTAGCAATTTAACATTTAACATTTTAAACACTGGCATACGGAAAATGTTAACAATTACAGACTTTACAAACCACCAATTTAGTATAAAATTACTTATTTATTGTTCACAGACTGTTCAGATTTATTTGAATTTTAACTTTATGCCTAAGTATCCCTGCTTTTACTATAAATTAATATTCTATATTAATTTCAACAATGAAATGATACACACAGGCAGGCAATTAACAGAGTTAGTGACTGGGAAATGTAGGCCTGAAACTGTCCATACAGCATTTCTGGGAATAATTGAAATCTTTTTAATTGTCCTTTCATTTCGTGCAGGGCACTCTAAGTAACGCTTTTGTATTATTTTGCATAACTGTCCTGCTAATCAACATCTACCAAATGCACTAGTGATTTTAATGCATCAGTCATAGTGACAGATCAGTTGTCGTTCTGACACACCACGCTTACCCCCCCCCCCCCCCCCCCCCCCATCCAGGAATATAGATTTACTCCCTCCCGTTATTCTCTGACAGGGGCTTCTGCCAGAAGTGGCCCATGTGTTAAAGTCCTCTATCAGCGCCTCAGTCCTGAGTGACTGGGGGGGGTGGCTTGCTTTAATTCCAGCCCTTTGTCACGGAGTGTGGTCTTAATGTGCAGTGAGGATGGGGCCACCTCTCTGTGGTCTGCTACTCATTTAACAGCGCCGGTACGGGGCAATCCGCCAGGGCCCCGGCTGCCAAAACACCGGCTTTGACCGGCCCTTTTCGGCACGCATTGTGTTAAAAATAGACTTCGCGATAGGCAAAAGTGGTTAACCAGTCTTTTGAGCTGGAAAATAAAGGCACTGTATATACCTTCTTTCTTGTCGTTAATGGCAACAGAGATGGATTATTGTTAAGAGGTGAGAGATTAGTCTGAATCATGGGAGAGTATCAGTATTCAATGAAGTCTCCTTTGGTTCCACTAGATTGGTTTGTAGGATTGTCCTTTGTCTGCAATCAGACAGATTAAAACATTTTCTCTGAGCAGTGCACAAAAAGCCCATTCTGACTTATGTGTTCTGCTAATCTTGCTTCTCCCCGGAACATTAAAAGCAGTAACTAAAAGAGCATCTCCATCTCCCATTTCAGTGTTTTTCTCAGCTCCAGAAAGTATGACGGAGCTTGGAGACGGAGTTTGTGCAGCTTGTGTAATGTCCCAAGTGCCATTTCAGTTTTTCTTAATTGTACAGAGTGTATTCTCCACCCAGTTTCAATCCTATATTATTCAGTGGAATAATAATAATAATAATTTTTTTTAATGGTTGCCAGGCTCAGGGCTCGGACACCTTTAACAAACGCGAAAGACATGACATAATCATCCATCTGAAATACTCTCTCATAAGATGATGTCATTGGCTGTGTGGTCCAGCTCATTTACGAATGATGGATAATATTCTGGTACCTACACACAGACATACATACACACACACATACACACACACACACACACACACACACACACACAGAGTTTTGTAATTATATCTTTCTGGGGGCTCTCCATTCATTTCTATGGGGAAAACTCTAATCCCAACATGACGACCTTAACCCCTATGCAGCCCTAACCTTGGCCATAAGTAACCAAATAAAATGCAAGACTTTTGGCATTTTTAGTTTTTTGATTGCAATCACAAATCTTTTTGGGGACCTGAAGAATGGTCCCCACAACGTCATAATAACAGGTATTTATTACATTGTATGGGACATTTGGTCCATACAATGCAATATAAACATAATTCTCTCTCTCGGTCTATTCACACACACACACACACACACACAGATTAAGTATTTATGTCTTTGTGGGGACTCATTTCTATGGGCAAAACCTTTAGTTTTTATTTTTATTCCAACCACAGATTTTATAACTTTGACTTTTCCCTTGGGGGGCTGCAAAGAGGGTGGCCCCACAAGGACAAAATAACAGTTTTTTAATTATATTGTGGAGACATTTGGTCCCCACAATGTAATATATATTTGAGCACTCACATACACACACATTAGAGTAGGGGGCCAGGGATTTGCATTCGTGGTCTTTCTCAAAACTGAGTGGCCTCCTGTATCCGAACCTAGCTCCATGTAGCCTGTTGAGATGGAGCTGGGGGCTTTGTGTTGATATGGCTCTGTCCCCCGCCCACCCATGCCAGAGATGCCTACAAACTGGAGATTTGCTGCAAGCTGTGAAATCTCATCAAGGAATTTAACCACAAAGCTGTTTAAACTAATGGAACCTAGAGTTTAGGTCAGTTTTTGTTGTTGTTGTTTTTTTCACTGTAAGCCAGAACAAAAGAACATTTCAAAAGGGCTATGCAAATTTATTGTGAATGTGATAATTATGTCCAAATGTCCTCGATTTTACTCTGCAGACATGGCAAGGGCCCTGGAGGGGGTGTGGGGGGGTGCATATTTTAGACGTGACGTCCCACGATCTGTCCTAGAATGAAACCGCGGGGCCAAAATTATTTAACACTCAAAAGAAGTTGCAAAAAAAAAGAAAAAGTGATGGCTGGATTTACTTTGCACTGGCTGGTTGAAAATGACTGAATTACCCTGAACAGATTTATTGAATTTGCACAGCTGCTCCATAAGGGTCATGGAGTAGAATGAGGCTGACACTTCTCATCGCCCTCCTCCACCCCGAATTCACACCACCGAAACCTTTCGCTTTGCTCGCAGGTCTTGGAGAGGCCTGGGGGCATCCCACCCGCGTCAGCCCCCTGGACAACATGGCAAGAGAGCTGGGGTCCCATCTCCTTCAGGTGAGTGCATTGTCTCTCTGGAAACCTCTAGATCAAACCAGATCAATCTGTATCAGATTTGTATCACAGCAATTATAACCATACTGGGAGGGGAAAAAACATGTTCCTAAGAAGTTTAGAAAAAGGCTGGGAATCAATGGGTTAAATTGAAATCAGTCAAATTATCAGCGGCAGATACAGTGTGTGCTCAGTGTGTGTGTAGTGTGTGTGCAGTGTGTTCTCAGTATGTGCCACAGTGTGTGTGCAGTGTGCTCAGTGTGTGCCGCAGTATGTGTGCAGTGTGTTCTCAGTGTGTGCTGCAGTGTGTGTGCAGTGTGTGCTCAGTGCGTGCCACAGTGTGTGTGCGGTGTATGCTCAATGTGTGTGTGGTGTGTGCTCAGTGTGTGCCGCAGTGTGTGTGCAGTGTGTGCTCAGTGTGTGTGTGTAGTGTGTGCCGCAGTGTGTGTGTAGTATGTGTGAAGTGTGTGCTCAGTGTGTGCCGCAGTGTGTGCGGTGTATGCTCAGTGCGTGTGTGTAGTGTGTGCCGCAGTGTGTGTGCAGTATGTGTGAAGTGTGTGCTCAGTGTGTGTGTGCTGGGTAAATATTTGTGCATTTTTGACTCCCGCAGACCCTGGATGGCTTCGTGTTCGTGGTGGCCTCAGACGGCAAGATCATGTACATCTCAGAAACAGCTTCCGTCCATCTGGGTTTGTCACAGGTAGGTATGCCTAAATGTCACCGGTACAAATGGATCCTGTTCTGTGGCATTCATGAAAACAGCTAAAATCTTCAGCTGCATCTCAATAATATTTATTCTTCTTGTCATTTCCTCTGATTACAGTCCGATTAAAAATTTATCAAGTAAGCTAACCCAATTCTGTCCTCCTCCAAACATACAAAGACTCATGGATTTAGGTTTGGTTTTAACATTGGTGGGGACTAAACGAGCCCCAAACCCTCCTAAACACACACGGTACTCCCACAATAATGGTGTGGAAACGTCTCTACCCAAATATCTACACCCTTGCAAAGACTAGGTTATAATAATAATAATAATAATAATAATCAGGTAAAAGATTTCACCAGGCAGTTCAAACCAGGAGGTAAAATCTCAGGTAAAAACAACATCCAGTAACGCTAATTCATAATTGTTTGACCAACACATGAGGTAGAAACTCAAGATTCAGAAAATATGCAAAACTGCACATAGTCCTCTGCCCTCCCCCCGGTGTGTCTGGTTTCTACAGCCAAATTAGCGCTTAGCATCTGCTAAGGACCATGTGATCCGAGTCATTCCACACCAAAATTTCTCTCAGTAAAATAAATTATAGCCCCAGTGTCTGTAATTTATGCAACATATATGAAATAAACAGAAGCCATGGCTGAAACAGGAAATAAAACTAGTAGAATGAAATATATGATATAATATTTGAAATAAATATAAACTACATTGTTGAAATAGAAAATATGATAAGGTGGAATGAGTAGAATCACTCTTTCCGAAAAAGTATAAAGTGCTATGCGGTTGGAGTATTATCACTCTGTCCAGTAAAGTGTACTGTGCATTTGAGGTTGGAGTACAGTTACTCTGTCCAGTAAAGTGTGATGTGCACTTATGAGACTGGAGTATTATCGCTCCATGCAGTAAGGTATAGTGTGTTTATGTGGGTGAAATATTATTGCTGTTCAGTAAAGTGTACAGTGTGTTTATAAAATGGGACTGTTATTGGTTTGTCCAGTAAAGTGTGCTGTGCATTTGAGGTTGGAGTACAGTTACTCTGTCCAGTAAAGTGTGCTGTGCATTCTTCTGGTTGGAGCATTATTGCTCCATCCAGTAAAGCATACTCTGTGTTTAGGAGGTTGGAGTACTATCACTTTGTGTGGGGCCTGGCCTTCAGTTGCTGCCCTGGCTCTGCATGAACAGAGGATTTAACTAAGCTGCCGGATTCACGGGCCGTGGTTGCTTTCCAGCTTGGGAGGTGTGTGTGAGAAAGTGACGATCATTGCTGCGTTTGCCGCTGATTATGAAAGAGGCACGTACAGGCTTTTTTTGTTGGATGGTGGGAGGCCGGTTTCGTCATCTGTTCTCCAGACCAAAATGTGTGCATGTGGGGGGGATATGGGGGGGGGGGGGGATGCCATTACTCTTCTGTAGCACTTAAACTTGGCTTTTCTGCTAATCGCTAGCACCCATTCTGCCTGTGCCATTGAGGACAAGATTGAGGTTCCTTTTTTCATCGTGATGATATTTACCATCATCAGTAGTCGATTTCATGCCACGGAACCCAGACAACACCGGAGAGATAAATACACCCCCCCCCCCACCCACCCAGCACTAGGTCCACCTAATGTGTGTATGCAGCCTTCTGTATCAGGTCAGCTTGTAATTAACCAATCACTGAAAGTTCCCCCACTCTCATACACATCCCTGATCTTGTCTTTCAGCAGTACCTCCAGTGTAAAACCCCTAGAGTAAAACAGACCTACCTTTTACTCAAAGACCTAATTGCATTATTTCTTGTCTTCACTAAAGAAAGCCATTACCTTAAGTATGTAAGGCTGGCCAGTTACAGGGTGAACAGTGAAAATGAGATCATTAAGTTATTATTTTCTGCATAATGCGGTGGTTCACAGTGAGTCAGTGCCATCAATAGTCTGTCTGTCAGGGGGAAGAGAAAACCACTGGATCGACATGTTCAGACTCAGTAATGATTAGGGGTGTCGGTCTGGGGGGAGGGTGGGGGGATCAGGAAAAACAGAGGTGAGCTTCAGACGTCTCACTGGGATGCAGTGCTGGAACACCCATTAGGCGACATGGGCAACTGCCTAGGGTTGGGGAGGCACCGACTTAGCAAGCCAATTTCAGTTTGTCCCAGATGGGGGGTGCCTGGGGTAAAGGTTGCCCAGGGAGGCATACGGGCTTCGACCAGTACTGCCTAGATAGCTACAAAAATAGTGGGACAAACGGATGAGCTCATGGAAATGACCAGACAGGCAGCATCTCCATGCGAAGCCGCATGCAAATCAGCAGCACTGCCACACGTGTGAAGACAGCACCTGTGCAAAGTAGCATTCAAATGCGGCTTAACACCCCCCCCCCCCCACACACACACACACACACACACACACACACACACACACACACACACACACACACACACACACACACACACACACACACACACACACACACTCTGGCTCTTAACTCCCCAGGGCATGATCAGTAAGTGATTGAAAGCCGTGTTACCAAATAAGACAAAGATTTAATAAGAATCATAATGTCACTCAGGTCATATAAATAAAATATAAATAAAAGGCTAACCAACAAAATGACTTGTTCAACCGCCATTATTTTTGGGTGGTGACGTATTTTCATATGAAATTAGCTTTGAAGTTACCTATCAGCTTTTCGCTTCTCCCCTGCTTATTTAGCATAAAGGTTCCTGTTGTGTGCTGGGAAAGCGACACAAGAAAGTAACTATTAAAGTTCCTGGTTGAGGTGGCTCAGGAACTGAGAACCGGGTACTAGGTTCTGGAAATTTGGTGGGAAAGCTCTTCAAGACAGTCTAGGGCACAAGAAAGGAGAGTCAAAAGGTAAAAAAGACATGACGCTTGCACAGAAATAGTCAGCAGGTGACCCCACCAAGATCAGCCCTGCTTACGGGCCAGACAGCCCCAGCTGGACCCTGCGGTGTCTCTGCTCTGTGTCTGGCCACCCGTCCCCCGTGCCTGTGGTATGAAGCCCACCTCCATGACTCTATCCACCAATCCCGGATTAATGTGCTGAACCAGTGCTGCACAGAAGCTGATTTGTACTTGGAGTGTCGAGCAGCGACCTGCTCAGTGTTCTGATTCAACGCCGCTAATTTTGGGTGGGGGGCAAATGGATCAAAGTGTGAAGGGGAGTTTTTTTGTGTTTAGACTAATTTTTTTCTTTTCTTCACAAATTAACCTTTGTGCTGCCCCCCTCCAACCCCCCCTCCAACCCCCCCTCCCCATCTGCGTTACCCTCTTTCACTTCATTGTTAATTTGGGGGGTGGGGTTGAATGGGGCAGAAGGGATCAATTTCAGGAGCCGGCAGGAGATTTGCAGCCGCCACCCAAAGCCCTTTATAGTAGAGCCCTCTCTACCATCCTGCTCATTCATGAAGCAAATCTGTCTAGATTTATGCTGACTAATGCTTACTAAATCTATACTGATCCATTCTGCTCTCACGCCATATTTCTGCTCTTTATTTTGGTGCTAAAGGCCAAGCTGGTGTCACTAGTATAACATTTGTACACATCTTATATGGTATTGCGCCTCCTATGTACCGTTGGGGGAATTGCAAGGTCTTGGTCACCTTGTAACTCTCTTTGAAGGCCATTGTTCTCCATACACCAGGTGGAGCTGACGGGAAATAGCATCTTTGAGTACATCCACCCTTCGGACCATGACGAGATGACTGCGGTTCTGAGTGCCCACCAGCCCCTCCACCCGCATGTCTTACAAGGTACGTCATTTCCTGCTAATCGCCAGGGAGACGCCTCCCAGGTTACCAGTTGGTATGTTGGCATTGTGGGTAGGGAGGGGGATCTGACAGTTCCAGCTTAACTAATTAGCCATAAAACGGCCATTAGCTCTTAAATGGCTGCTGAATGTAAGCTCAACAAAACATGTTATTGGGTGGCACTGTGGCCCAGTGAATGGCACAGTTATCTCTAACCTGCCCCAATATGCCCTGCAATGAATGGACATCCAATTCAGGCTATACCCTGTGCCACCCAGGATAGGCTAAAGCCCCCCATGTGACCCTGACCAGGATAAGCAATTGGAGCATGGATGGACAGATGTAAAGCAGATGGAACACAGTAGTTGCATTCTGGATATTGCTCTTCAGTCTTACATCTATTGAGGAATACGTCTGTTTATAACTGGTTACCTGAAATCCATTCTAGGCTAGGCACAGAGCTAGTCAATGAGCTCAGCACCCTCTATATCGCTGTAATCCTTAGCTGGACAGTATTTGCACACACATATGAAGTACCACAGTATGTCATGTCATCCCAGTTCAATAATAACAACATAGAAACACTGGCCCACAGTACCAAAGGTGCTTCATTTTGAGTTGGACTGTGACTGAGGTGCTTCTTTGGTACCAGGAAACTCTCAGATCCCAAGATTATCCGGAAACCACCGGGGCCACTACCCCCCCCCCCCCCCCCAGACATTTCATAAACTAAATAAACAGCTAGCAAGTCAGAAGATCATAGCTGACTACTTAGTTATCAGAACATGCTGCTTCAGCATCTCCTACATAAGGGACCCACTATTTCATTATTCAGTGCAGATATCATGGCCAACAAGGGACCCTATGGAAAAGTGTGCTTGGGAGGTGATCTACAGGATCTCTGCCTGTAAGAAAACCTGCTCCAGTGTGCAAATTCCTGATGATGATGTCCCCCCCCCGCAGAATACGAGCTGGAGCGTTCCTTCTTCCTGCGGATGAAGTGTGTGTTGGCCAAGAGGAATGCGGGACTCACCTGTGGAGGTTACAAGGTGGGGGGGGGGGGGGGTTGGGGGTCACAAATCCCCAATTTACTTATGCAAATTCATGATGTACAAACCCTACTTTCCCCATTGGATTTCCTTCTTGGTTCCAGCATATGTTCAGCTAGCGAGGAACTGAGCTATCGCCACATCGTCAGGGAAACAGGCAGGACCGGCACTGGCTCTGTAAGCTTTATCATGAAACAGCTCCGTTCTGTTTCATTATGGGAGAAAGATGCTTCCCCACACAGCTAGCTCTGAAGTGAAACAGCTTTTCCTACAGCTATTATACAATTATTTCCCCCTCTCTGCCGAGGTATGTCAATCACGGGCTGGCCCCATCCTTTTTCTTGCAGAACAGCTGTGTTTCATGACTTTAAATTAATTCTCCCAATCAGCCGTCTCCATTAATCAGCCTGTGGGGTGGGAGGGATTTATCTGAAGTTTACATTGGCAGCGAGCGGCCCGTTTACGGTAAGTAGAGAATAAATCAGCGCCGAGCTCAAGGGACTTTCCTGGACGGCCAGGCCGCGAGTGCGAGTAAACAGGAAGTGGCGATGATAAACAGGACATGACAGCTTCCTGTTAGGGTGGCCAGGAGCCAGAGTGTGGAGCCATAGGGCCGCTTGATACGGCAGCGTTATTAGTGACATGCGGCATAGGAGTAGGGTGTCCTGCCCATGAGTGAATAATAAGGCACCAAAGGCTAAATGGCACAAGAGTGGAAGTGACCATTAATTCAGGAGTCATTACCTAGAAGCGAAGATGATGCTACTTTTCTTGGAGTGACAGGGTTTCAATCAGGTAGCCTTTGGCAGCAGAATCCTTTACATGACGTTAGTGTATGTATGTAGCAGATACTTCTGTCGAAATTGATGTACTGTAGAAGCAATGCTAATAGATTGATCAAAGAGCCAACTATGCCCAAGTCCAGCTAGGCTAAGCTAATTAGAATAGTCTTAAACAGTACTAGTTGAAGGCTATGTGATGCCCTTAGAAAGCCTCATAGCCAGAGTTCTCCATACAAGACAAAGTGAGAGTGGCTTGCTAAGTTGTTTCCCCGTCAGAAGATGGTGCCCTAGGCAGCCACCAGTGAAACTTAATGGGTTGACAGGCACTGGTCTTGAGGCTTATCTTCAAGATTGAGAGTGACTCTGATGACTCGGAAGCCTTGCCTGGGTATATTTTATTAGTTTGTGACAATGGAATGTGTAACCCAAGCATCTGATTCGTCCAATGGCCAGGTGATCCACTGCAGCGGCTACCTGAAGATCCGGCAGTTCGTGGTGGACATGGCGCTCTATGACTCCTGCTACCAGATCGTGGGGCTGGTGGCAGTGGGCCACTCGTTGCCCCCCAGCGGCATCACAGAGATCAAGCTGCACAGCAACATGTTCATGTTCCGTGCCAGCCTGGATCTCAAGCTTATCTTCCTGGACTCACGGTAGGATACCACAGCTTCCAGTGGAGCGCCGCTGAATCAGCACTCAGCTCGCTATGCCTGGTATATCTAGACGTATTATGCAATAAAACGAACATGCAGCCATGCAGAGCTGGTCAGATATTACTGTATGCCATGATATTTATTTATTCATGTTACCCTTGCACCTCTAAGCTAGGGGGTTTGCATGCTCTCTCCATTGCATGGTGCAATCCAAAGACAAGCAGTTTGGATAACCGGCATTTTTCAATTGCCGATATTGTGTGTATGGACTGGCCTCCCATCCAGAGTGAACCCCAGCTCTGTGCTGTCTGGGAATGACCCCCCCCCCCCAGGAAAAGTGATTGGAAGATGGCTGGGTATTTATATTCAGTTGACCTAAGTCCCACTGTTTCTGTGAGCTTCAGGGTGGCAGAGCTGACAGGCCACGAGCCGCAGGACCTGATAGAGAAGACCTTGTACCACCACGTGCACGGCTGTGACGTGTTCCACCTGCGATACGCACATCATCTGCGTGAGTACTCCCCCACGGCGTGGGCCCCACCTAGTTGCTCATGGGAGTTTTACCTACACAAAAATGTTCTGAGGGCAGAACAAAAAAGGACTGGGTCCAAGCAACTAGAGGAAGTGTGACTAACCAATCAGATATCTTGGACCCACCTTCTCTGCAATCTGACTGGTTATCTCTCTGAACCAATCACTTTTCATTCTGTCCTCAGAACACTTTTGCATAACTAAAACTCCCACAAGCCACCTGGTCCACCATGACTGTCCAAGCCTGAGCCTCCAGATACGCCTCGAATGCCGCAACTCAGAGGAGACTGATTTATCGTTACATACGATCAGCAGTGGGCTTGTTGTTTTAGGCCCCCCCTTCCCAGTATGCTGACTATTTGTGGCCAACAGGGGGTCCCTCAAACATCAGGGGCCTCACACAGATTAGTGGTTTAAATAGTGGCATACAATTGTGGTTTGATTATTGCTGCATACAACACATGGGTGTTTATGTTAGGATGCAGAGGGCGACTTTCCCGTCACAGCTGCAAAGCAGAGATGGCCGTGAAAATTAATGAACAAGACGTCCCTCTGCTCTCCTGCCCTTGTTTCGAAGTCCTTGCTCCGCCAGCTTTCCACAGACCTTGTAATCTGAATCACAAGTGCCCGGCGGCATAGAGATGATCACATTAAGGACTGGGAGAGTCACGTTTGATGATGCATGCAAGCCGCTTTCTGGCACGACCTGAAAAGACTTAGCGGAGATGCGCAGAAAGTCTGCGGATGGCGGCCGCAGATGTTTCCAATGTGGTGTCGCCTCTCGTAGGACATCGTGCAAACGAGCGATTAGTGATGGCCTGCTGAATGCGGTGAGCGCGGTGTTTCGCAATAGGAGGGGAGCTGAGATAGAGTGAGGGGCAAATGGGGTCCAAAGCTCTCCTGTTGTCCCATGCAGTGCTGGTGAAAGGTCAGGTGACCACCAAGTACTACCGGCTACTCTCCAAGCATGGCGGCTGGGTGTGGGTGCAGAGCTACGCCACCATCGTCCACAACAGCCGCTCATCGCGGCCGCACTGCATCGTCAGCGTCAACTACGTCCTGACGTGAGTCCCCGTCATGCCCTCCCCCAAATCATGTGACTACGGAAAGCCGCCTAGGGGATGAATCTAAACTTTTCATGTCTTTGCAACACCTGTCACAAGCCCCACAGAATCACACATGTTAAATCTCAGAAAATAAAGGTAACTTTAAAGGTAACCCTGAAGAATGGCCTCCCCTTTGAGTCTGGGTCCTCCCAAGGTTTCTTCTAGGTTTCTCTTTTAGAGTGTTTCCTTTGCCACCGTCACCACTGGATCTCTTTTAGAGTGTTTCCCTTGCCACCGTCACCACTGGATCTCTTTTAGTGTTTCCCTTGCCACCGTCACCACTGGATCTCTTTTAGAGTGTTTCCCTTGCCACCGTCACCACTGGATCTCTTTTAGAGTGTTTCCCTTGCCACCCTCACCACTGGATCTCTTTTAGAGTGTTTCCCTTGCCACCGTCACCACTGGATCTCTTTGAGTGTTTCCCTTGCCACCGTCACCACTGGATCTCTTTTAGAGTGTTTCCCTTGCCACCGTCACCACTGGATCTCTTTTAGAGTGTTTCCCTTGCCACCGTCACCACTGGATCTCTTTTAGAGTGTTTCCCTTGCCACCGTCACCACTGGATCTCTTTTAGTGTTTCCCTTGCCACCGTCACCACTGGATCTCTTTTAGTGTTTCCCTTGCCACCGTCACCACTGGATCTCTTTTAAAGTGTTTCCCTTGCCACCGTCACCACTGGATCTCTTTGAGTGTTTCCCTTGCCACCATCACCACTGGATCTCTTTTATAGCGTTTCCCTTGCCACCATCACCACTGGATCTCTTTTAGAGTGTTTCCCTTGCCACCATCACCACTTGATCTCTTTTATAGTGTTTCCCTTGCCACCGTCACCACTTGATCTCTTTTAGAGTGTTTCCCTTGCCACCGTCACCACTGGATCTCTTTTAGAGTGTTTCCCTTGCCACCGTCACCACTGGATCTCTTTTATAGTGTTTCCCTTGCCACCGTCACCACTGGATCTCTTTTAGAGTGTTTCCCTTGCCACCGTCACCACTGGATCTCTTTTATAGTGTTTCCCTTGCCACCGTCACCACTGGATCTCTTTTAGAGTGTTTCCCTTGCCACCATCACCACTGGATCTCTTTTATAGTGTTTCCCTTGACACTGTCACCACTGGATCTCTTTTAGAGTGTTTCCCTTGCCACCGTCACAACTGGATCTCTTTTAGAGTGTTTCCTTTGCCACCGTCACCACTGGATCTCTTTTAGTGTTTCCCTTGCCACCGTCACCACTGGATCTCTTTTAGAGTGTTTCCCTTGCCACCGTCACCACTGGATCTCTTTGAGTGTTTCCCTTGCCACCATCACCACTGGATCTCTTTTAGAGTGTTTTCCTTGCCACCATCACCACTGGATCTCTTTTATAGTGATTCCCTTGCCACCGTCACCACTTGATCTCTTTTATAGTGTTTCCCTTGCCACCGTCACCACTGGATCTCTTTTATAGTGTTTCCCTTGCCACCGTCACCACTGGATCTCTTTTATAGTGTTTCCCTTGCCACCGTCACCACTGGATCTCTTTTAGAGTGTTTCATTTGCCACCGTCACCACTGGATCTCTTTTAGAGTGTTTCCCTTGCCACCATCACCACTGGATCTCTTTTATAGTGTTTCCCTTGCCACCGTCACCACTGGATCTCTTTTATAGTGTTTCCCTTGCCACCGTCACCACTGGATCTCTTTTATAGTGTTTCCCTTGCCACCATCACCACTGGATCTCTTTTAGAGTGTTTCCCTTGCCACCATCACCACTGGATCTCTTTTAGAGTGTTTCCCTTGCCACTGTCACCACTGGATTGCTCACTGGGGGTTTTGGGCAAGAATAATGTAAAGCACTTTGAGACAATGTAACGTAAAATAAATTGAACTGAATAATGGGTAATAAAATGTTGTCCAACACCTGGGGTATGTAAAGGCATGGGGCCACAGGTCCCAGCTGAAAGCTGATTGGCTTATAGAGTGCCCCCCTCCCCTCTCATTCTCTGATTCGAAACACATCATTGGGTTCATATGAATTATAGCCCCTCTTATGCCCCCCCACCTTGCAAAATCCTCGAGCCCTTGTTTAGCACCCTGTCCCCCACAGCTGTTTGTGCTCTCTGCAGAGATGTTGAGTACAAGGACCTGCAGCTCTCGCAGGACCAGAGCAGCGGTGCCAAGCCAGGTCTGGCTTTCAAGAGCAGCCTGGCTTCACCTCAGGACTCCCGCAAGCAGCTCAAAGCCAAAGCCATCAAGATTAAGACCAAACTGAAGAGCGCCCCCTATCCCCAGGTGAGCTTCCAGCATCTTCCCATAGAAGACATTACAGCTAAATGCTGAAACAGAACAGGGGTGAGTTGCCCGAAGCCTTCTGTATGCCATGTCATTTGTAAGTTTTATCTTTTAACATAGAATTTACGAATGATACAGCAGTAAGGATTCGAGAAACTCACTCCGGGACGGAACAGGACATTTCTTGTCACATGTAACAAGTTACAACGAACCTGTTTACCTAGGAGCGTGCAATCGTAGACTAAAATACAAATTTTTAGCTTTAAAGGTGTAAACCTGCAATTCGCAAAGGTTAGTCAGCCGAAAACCAAATGCTTATGCTAGTAATGATATGCAGGGTGGCACAGAAATGTTTACTGATGTCAGGCATTTTTTATTGCAGCCAAACAGCTCGTTCAATCAGGACAAAACAGAGCGCCCCCCGCAGGCCTGGAGCTGGAAGGAGAGCCCCCCATACAGCCTGACCCCCTGCCAGGAGCAGAGTCCCACGCCAGAGGCTGGGGGCGAGGTGCTCTGCAGTGCCCCTTATGGTCTGGCCTTCCCCTATGCGTACAGTCACTTTGCCGCGGAACCAGCCGCGCTGGTCGGTCGGAAGCCGCGGCCGGGACAGAGCCCCCCCTGCCAGCTCCTGGGCCCACTGCAGCCACACGGCGAAGGGCGGTGGGGCTGCACCAATGCCCGCTCTGCCAAGCCCCTGCATGGGCAGGCGCTGAGCAGCTCCCCCCTCCCCCACACCGCCACGTATGCAGGTGAGCAGCAGTGCATTACGCTGGCCTCTCCACTAGACAGAACAGGGGAGTCTGGGAAACGGCCTCGTTTTCCAAATGGGAAAGGTTCCGGAGGAGAATCTCTCATTCCAGTAATGAGTCAGATTAACAACAAATACATTCGATAACCGCTGACCCACAGCGCCACCCCATCTCTCCACACTAGAACGTTCCAAAAGGACTTTTTCCCGCTGTCACTTTTAAAACCATTAACCGCATAAGCGTTAAGCCCACAGGTCAGGGTTAACCTGCCGGGAAACTGAAGTTAAAACATGCAGGGAAAATCTGTTGGGGGGGGGGGGGGGGCGCATCACTGAGGAAACACTGGGAGGGGCTCAAAGTGCCCTTTCCTTATGCCGTGTCCTTAGCCTCGGTAGGACACCAGCTTTCAGCAGGGAGCTGGTGTTCGACTCGCTATGCCTGGAATATTCAGAAGCCACAGCGCAGTGTTTCTCAGTCCAGTCTTCAGAGACCCCCAGACAGTACACATTTTTGCTCCCTCCCAGCTCAGAACACACCTACACCATTTGATGCTCTTCACTAGGTAGGAGCTGGAAAGGAGCAAAAATGTGAAGAGTTCGGGGGTTCCCCAAGGACTGGGTTGAAAAACACTACCATAGTGTATCATTTTCCAACCCCAGGGCCCCTGGCAGGCCGGAGGTACATCAGCGACCCCACCCTCGAAGACTACACCGGCTGTGCCCCCTGCAGACCCAACAGTAGGTTCAAAGAGGAGCCCTTTGACCGCAGCGCACTACACCAGAGCAAGGCGGAGGCCGGGCTGCACATGGCTAAGGGTGACGCCAAGAGCCCTGTGGGGGCTGCCGAGAAGGCCCCCCCTGGGTCCCTCAGTGGCTCCCTGCTGGACAGGGCCAGCTGTGAACACCTGAAGCCCCTGCAGGGCCTGGGCGCCCACCTGCCCATGCAGGTCATGCTGGAGCAGAGGCGGAGGCTCTGCCTGATGGATTCACAGTATGGCCACCTGGGGGCGCCGCATGCAGACAGCAACGGGGACCGGGAGACTCCCGAGCTCATGGAGCAGCCACAGGGGGGTGCAGGTCGGGCTGAGGAGGAGCAGAGGTCAGGCTTTGCGGGGGTGGGCATTCCGAGCCAGGCCCCGTACGTGTCCCTCAACTTCCACCATGTGCTGGCCAAGCACGGCTCCTTGCAGGGGACACCCTACACACTGGCGGGGCACCTAGCCGACAGCTACAGCTACCGGGGAGAGGAGATCAACCCTTATGCTTACAGGGGCCAAAGTCCCCCCTCCTCACCGGAGACCCACAGGGAGATCCCCCATTACATCGGCACCTCCGTCATCATATCCAATGAGAGGTGACACCCCCGGGACTCACAGGACACAAAGCGCACCCCCTTATAAGGAGAAAAAAAAAGTCTCCCAGAGGTGCCAGGACTGACGACAGATCAGACAATGCAGGACGTCCCACGGAGATTCCAAGCGGACACCCAGCTCTCAGACTGGCACGCCAGTATTGCGTAGCTACAAAGGGAACAAACTCTAATTTCAGGGGTTTTTGTTTTTTTGGCCTGAATACATTATATTTTTGCAAATTATTTAGCAGTTAATATATCAGTGTCACGCCCTAGTTCTAACAGACTGTTTTGTAATAGACAGACAATTAAAAAATTACAAATAAAATAAACATTCCAGTAAACACTCCTTTAAGATCCTTGGTGAAAGAGGGTATGTGGCAGAGAAACTCTGGCTGAACTGTCTCTCTGAATTAAAGCGTGATTTGTTACGGGCCTTATTGACGCGGGAACGAGCAGGTATACTTAGCATTTTCGTACAGGATCGATTCCTTTCTTACCAGAGGTGGGAAGGTTGCGGTAAACTTCCTGCGACTACTGCAAATTTTTTTTTTTTTAAAGTTTGTTGCACCTTGCATGCTGGACTCTCAGTACCCTTGCTGTATTGCAGCCGTTCCGCCACCTTATCAGCAAATCGAGCTGCTGAATGAAGTAAATCGCAAACACAACACAACCGTGGAAACAATCCCCTGTTCTCCACATAAAGCTGTACTAAACCCACCAAGTGTTTTTTTTATTTTATATTGTTTTGTATTTCCACATTCATTTAAATAAACCCCAAGTTTAGTAGCCGTTTTGTACATCATTTCTAAAACATGCTTTATTTTTTGATGGCAAATCATGAAAGAAACAGCGGATGAGGATAATGACTAACGCTGATGCTAACAGCATTAACCCGACCCAGAAGCTGCAGTTTTTCCCCCAAGTCATGATACTTTTACTTCACCATCACAGAGCAAAACCCAGGAGTACTCTCAGGTTGAAAACAACAAACATATGTATTTATTCTTGTATGGCACTTAGCAGTTTGCTAATTGATGATTGTTAACGTGCATAATAAAGGATACATGACCTGGTTATGAAGAGGATGGAAGTTAAATACCTCTGCACCACAAACTTCAATAAATGGCCGTGTCGAGATTGATTCACTGTCACTTCTGAATGGCACTGTCTACGTTCACATGTATTTATTCAAAGCTTTTTTTTCTTTTTTTCTGAGAAAGCAGAGTCAGCCAGTCCCTGTAGCAGTGGTGTTAAGGGCCTCGGTCAGGGGCCCAACAGTGAAATCACTCTGCTGACCCTGGGATTGAAACATACACATTATGTACAAAGGACTCGACTGGCTGCCATTTTAAGCGGATTGTCTTACAGGATCATTAGGAAGGCTCTTCTGCTTAAGAATCAACTCATTTTTCCCCACCAGTGGTTGCTCTAGAGCCCCCCCCAAAAAAAAAAACTACTTTTTTTTGGCAGATGCACTGACCAGCGAGGAGGCACTTAGGTAGGCCCCCACCCTCTGCATTTCATTTACCGCACTTGACAGGTCAGGGGTTTCCACCTGGATCACATCATTGAGCTCTTGGGAGGGAGGGGCGGGGGGGGGAGTATCCAACACATTGGCGGTCGGTTTGCAATGGTCCCCTGGGGCTCCGAACATATAGACTGAGTCAACCTGCCCCCCCCATCCCTTTACCCCTAGCTGAGGGCTACACCAGCAGCTGACGACACCCAACCTGCGGTCCTGTCAGAACCCCACAGTGATAGACGACTACAGCTGGAGGGAATGTAGTAGACACCGGATCATAGGCGCCAATGTTAAACTCAACCCTACATTTCCTGATCTTCTAGGAGTATATGCGTGGTTCACTCATGCTCAAAATGAAAGATTTAAAGGAGACTCTCTGCCACGTGACAGAGAACGCGACTTTTACTCAGAAATCCCGTAATTCCCCCAGATACTTCTTGGTTTAAAGCTTACAGACTGAGCATCTTGAAAAGAGACGGTTTTGAAGGTGAGCCAAAGGACTGCACCGTCCTCTCTAGGGGGGGCTTTGGGAGTTAACGTGAGGCGTGATGTGGAAAATAGATTCCATCTGACCCTACAGACCCCCTGGGGGAAAATTGTTTAATAGGATATTGAAATGGTGAGCATTTATGGACTGAGTGCGGGCAATTTGCTTAATAAACTTTCAGGCAGCCACTAGCCACCTAAAAGCAGATCCATACTCAAAGCCCTGGCAAGAACCCTGCATTTCTCCCACACTGATTGGTCAATTCTTAGGGGGTGTGTCCAGGGAGCTACTGCCCCACCCACCAGACAGCTGGGTGGCCTAAGCATAAATCAGTGGGGGAAAGCCTTAAATTGCACCACATGCCAGCTACTCCCAGCACAATTCTCAGGCATATGTGTGGTGCTGCTCTTTGCCTTTGGAGATGAAAGCCAGCAGATGTTTGTTTTTATTCCCTGATCATGACCAGTTGTGGTTTTGTTTTTTTTTTAAAAAAAGATCAATACTATAAACTTTCTGCTGTGTCTTTGGGAACCGTTTCAAAACAACATGCGGGGCGATTCGAGCATCTAATTTGGGTATCTTTGCAGCGATGAGGTGGGGCCCCAGACGGTCTGCAGGGGCCCTGTACATATTTTCACCTCATCCAGTTATGATGAGCCAATGGCGTAAGGTGTCAGGGACAAATGAAGTGTCATCTGAGCAACTCAGCAGGGAGCCAAACCCCCAGATGCGGCCTCGGAGCGCGGGAGAACAGCCCCCTCCCTGCCACTACCCCCCCCCCCCCACCCCACCATGCTCGCAACCGGGTCCACCTGCAGCGCTGAGCTCTCCCGCACTTCATCTGTCCGACCCAGAAAAGCTTGACAGCGAAAGGGGCGATTCAGATTCAGGCAGGGTGATTCTTGTTAGCGGCTCGTCGCTGCACCCTGCAGGCCAGGGCGAAGATGACGGCAGAGGGACGCGATCCGCTCCAACCTCTTCTTCAGCACCTATAATACTATCATATTTTATTACTCAGGTGAAATAACCAGAGCTCCCCTCCAACCAAGTGATTTACAGCACTGTCATTCGTTTTAATATTACACATTTCTAACAGTTAACCTGTATGTAGAGCTTACCTGTCTGCTGAGGATAAGCAGGGCAAGCCTGTTCTCAGGGGCAGGGAGGTTGGGCCTCTTGCATTAGCTTGACATGAGCTCACTGGCGCATGAAAACGCCCAACTGTGGCCTGAACGATTCCTGCTTTTGAGGAGCCACTGATTTCTGATAGGAAGGAGTTACGGCGGTCGGGGGGGGGGGGGGGGGGGGCGCACACTGCAAATGACATGCTACCGGTAATAGCTGGCTGTATGGGTTTCCTCTTTAGGAAAGACAAGCCCCTAAGCTCACACCAAGCCCCCACGATTCAGGAAGCCTTTATCCTAGATCCCAGTAAAACATGCCTACATGACCACACATTCACGCCAGTTTGCCAATTTCTCTCATTTATCACCAGAGCACATGACAATGCCTTCCAACACCTTCATTTCACACAGAATTTCCTCAATTTAAAAATGTCACTAGAATCTCTTACAAAGACAGCTGACCAATTAACATAATTATCAACAAACTGCAGGATAAAGGCAAACATGATTACAACCTAACAGTAAATTTTAAAAAAGAAAACCATTATTGCAAGATAAAAAAAAAAGTCTTACCCTTCCCAGTACACTAAATACTTCAGAGTTACAAATATTTACAGATTTTTATATGGTATGAGGGCCATGAGGCATATTTTGCTGAAGTCTATCACTGTATACTTGGGTATGAAAGTGAATGAATGAAAGTTACTTTCATATAGTTCTTTTTCAAAGCGCTTTACAGAATCAAAGGGGGGGCCCCTTCAGCCACCACCACCGTGTCGCCCCCCCACCTTGCTGATGCGACGGAAACCAGTCCACACCAATATGCTCACCCTACAGTAGCTAAGGTGCTGAAGGGGTGGGAGTTAATTCACCAATTAGACATGGGAAATGATTAGGAGGCCAGATTTGAAAGGGCCACAGGTGGCAGATTTAGCCGGGGCACAGGGATACCACCCCCACTCTTTCAGATCCAAGTACTGGCCAGGGCCAAACCTGCTTAGCTCAAGGTGGATTACATAGTCTGAACAACAGCTGCTAAAGGTGCAGATGCAAGTCAAACTTAAGTCACCTTCAGTCAACATCTACATCTGCATGTTAACAAACAGCATGCATGACATGCTTTTACTCTTCAAATGTACTTCAATACTCAGAAAAGATCATTAATACCTCCGAACAAGAAACACTACATATACGTTACTTCTGACTACAAGTGCTTTTAGAAAAAGAAAAAAAAAAATCAGAATTACTGATCAATAACAGGCAATATTTCAAATCAAACAACATAAAATTTAGGGTCAATAGTGAAAGGGTCCAGTGTAATTAACACTTTCTTTTGTCCAAGCTTCCGTTGTCCATAAGAAACTACCACCTAACAAGCATTCTGAGAAAATTAGTGGAATCTTTGCTGCAAATGGACATTCCTATACGTAGACATACCTCCCTGCGCTATAAATAAAAGAATCTTTATCTAGGTCAAATATGCACATTCATAAGCACACTTATCTACAGTGCCCCCCGGTGGGGCATTTGTTTTCCTAGGAAGTACATTTGATTGTGTGAAGCTGGTGGGATTCTGCAGGCTGCCAACAGGAGGCGATGGAGAGGCCGGTGGCGAACCAGTACTGCATGGTCACGATCAGGTTCTTTTGATAAGCATTATGTCAAGTTGCCAGTAGGAGGCGATGGAGAGGCCAGAGACGGGCTATCGCTGCTTGGTGACGACCAGGTTCCTCAGCATGTCGAAAGAGTTGCCGTCGGGCTGCACCGATGTGATGCCCAGCTCCGCGGACTGCACCTGCAGGAAGCCATTGTCGTCCAGGCCCACCACCTCCACCTGGGGCCCGGCCTCGCTTTGCAGGCGGACCTGCGTGCCACTGAGAGAGGGGGGCGGGGTGATGTGGGTCAGAGGGAGACAGGAAGGGGGGGTGGGTGTCCTCATTTAAAAAGTCACCAAAGCTGCAAGTTACATGCCTCAGTTAACAGAAAATAATAAAGACTGACAATAAAGTCAAACTACATTTCCTAAAGCCAACTGGACCTTAAAATTGGCTTGGTGTAGGGTCAGCATGAGCCTGTCTGTTGTACCACTGAATAAACTTGAATTTATTGATTTAACTTTAAAAAAAAAAAAAAAACTGGTATATACAGTACAAGTCGATAGTCTGGACACACCTCCTGAAAATCATTTTACAATAAGATAAGGACACTAAATACACCTGGAGGTTATGCAATAAGTATTATCTCGTGCGTGGGTGGAGCAGTGGCTCTGAGCCTAGGGTCCTAAGCCAGCAATTGTAAAGTTGCTGGTTTGAATCCCATGAATTCCTGGAGTGATTTTACTTCATTGGGCCCTTGAGCAAGGCCCGTGACCTGCAATTGCTTCGTCCTGGGTATGATATTGATCTATATCCTGCCCTGCAAGGTGGTCCTCCAACTTACAGGGAAAATTTGGGGGCTGGTGGTAGGATTGGCACTCCAGCCACTGGAAAAAACCCACGCTGGTCCACTAGTGTGGTGCTGAGGTATCGCCCGCCCCATGGCTGCACTCAGGTTCTCACGCCTGAGGTGGTTTGATGCAACGCGCTTTAATCAGCACATGCTCCTTGCCGTACCACCATTATCTTGTGAACAAGTAAAGAGACAAACTGCTGTGACAGTTGACCTGGTCCTCGATCTCCACACCTACACCCTAAAGAACTGTTTTGGAATGAATTGGATCAAAGAGTAAGAGCCTTGTAGCCAACTTGTGCCCAGAACTTGTTGAAGCTCTTTCAGGACAGTTGGAGAAGCTATCCAGGTGGCTACATCAGGTGGTTGAAAGAATGGCAAGAGTCTCCAATACTGTCACCAAAGCAAAAGGGGATAAAATCTGAGATGATGTTGATCACTTCTCTCTGTCATTTCAATATTTACTGTGTATTGCTTCATTGCTTCGAGGCCTTTTCCAGAGCTTTGACTGATACCATAAATCAGGAAAACCTGATCGTTTTTTGAATACAACTCCAACTTAAGTAACCAAAAATGGCATAGATTTTACTTTCAATTATCTTTTGACAGACAGAAAAATAAAAAAGTCTCCCAGGGCCGTCGGAGTTGGTGAGTGACAGAATTTCCCTCACACACACAAGCTATCAATCATTTTCAGGGGATCTCTCCATTATTCTCACTTCATCTTGGGTAGCCTAGAATTCCATCTATTACCATTCAATCAGTACAATACATTCAGTACATTCAATCAATCAATACTCAGTACAATGTGCAGTGAAATGCTCCATTAATCCATAGTCAAAAATATCTATAAATCGCGTGCAATTAGCAGTAAAATAACAGATGGTAATGCAAACAGTCAAATGAATGAATTAGTCAGTATTTACTGATGTAAGCTGTACATGAACAGGCATGCTGAGCGGGCTGTAGTGGACCATCGGTTATGCACAGGACATAGACTCTGTCCTCTTTAAAGATCAGATTTATCTTTCCTTAATGCACTGGAGTCTCTCTTTCCAGGAGTGCAATATATTTATTTACATTTATTCAGCAACCTGATGCTTTTATCCCAAGTGACTTACAGTACAGGGAAGCGTTACAATTTGTGCGTGTTTCTGGGGTTCAAACCCATGACCTTTGTGTTGTTAGCACAACGCTATAGTTGTTGAGCTATGGCACCAATAAACCCAGAAATGTGTCTAAGGCAGTAAATTAACCTGTCGCTATGTACCTGTGCACCCATCTCTTATAGTAGAGGGGAAGGACAGCCTGTGGCCCCCCATCCTGGAAGGAGGCAATGAGGTCTTCCAGTAGGGAGACGCTGCGGGCAATAAGCAGGGAGGTGTCCAGGGGCTCTAGGGCCGACCCCCGCTGGTGGTTCTGCTGCTCCACCAAGTCGTTGATGCAGATGGTGGGGTTGCTGTTGCTGACATTGAAGCCACAGCCTGCCGAGATCATACATCAGATCAGCGCCGGGTATTCAGGACCCCCCCCCATGGTCACAAAGCCACGGTTGGGAATCTCACCGACGAGCAGGTGGAACGTCGCCCCCATGAGGGTGGAGTTGACCAGTACCCCACCCAGCTTCATCAGGCTGCCGTAGTAAATGTCATTGGGCCACTTGACAGTCAAGTCGATTTCCTGGGAAGACATTGAAGAAGGTGATGGGTCAGCCGCCATCAACAGCGGTAAATGCCCACAGAAAATGACACTACAGCAGTGTTTCCCAGCCAGGTCCTCTGAGACCCCCAGACAGTCCACGTTTTTGCTCCCATCCCAGCTCCCGACGCAGACCGTTTGTGGGTCTCCAAGGACTGGGTTGGCAAACACAGGAGTCCCCAGGGACGGTACAGTACCTCGTACCCGGGCAGAGTGCGAACAGCCTCCACTACAGCCAGGGCGGCCAGGTGCTGCAGGAAGGGGATTCTCTGGCCCAGTCGTGAGCCGACAGGGACACGCATGTGCACCGTGAACATGGCACAGCCGAGCGGGCTCAGCCAGGCGTTACCGGCGCGACCTGCAACAGGAGGTGGGTCAGGCGGGGGATGCGAACCAACGAACACACGAGCGGAGCCATTCACGCTGAACACCAGCAATCTGGAACAGACATCTAACGCTGGAAATCCAATAAAAACACTGATGAGTAAAGTTGGAGCATTTCCAGTCTTTTTATATTTTTTAACAGTTAAGCTATTATAAGGAGAGATTAAATAAAATAGATCTTTATTGACTCCCGTGAGGGGAAATTTCAAAAGATAATTTAGGTTTAAATAAATACAACAAAGAATCACATAAAAAATGGACAAATATTTAAAGAAATTAATAAAATAAAAATTTATACATAAATACACCTAAGACACATGGGTGCCAAAATTACTGACCCCACCTGCTAAGTCAGAACTTAAAGAAAAACAATATAAGAGTGTTTTTCTTGTATCTTGCAGCACAGAAGCAGCATCTGTTTAACCACAGCCTGGGCGTTTCAGTCATATCAGTACAGTTTCTCGTTACCGCAGCTATGGAACGGAGGCTTGTTTCAACATCGCAGTGTGACCGCAGGAGCCACCAACGAGGTGTACATTAAACACGCCATTTGCGATTGGTGGTCACCACGGTGACCCCTGACTGACCTCTGCCCTCGGTCTGTCGCGCAGCTATGGCTATTAATCCCACTTCCTGGGGTAACTGGAGCATCAACCTGCGAAAAAGAAAAACACACCCCAGCGTTAAGCGGACCGGAGAGGGAGGGATGGCAAGTTTGAGCCCCCGGCACTCCACAGGGCTGACCCAGACAGACAGACCGCTGACAGACGTGTGCATACCCACATCACCGGCATGTTTTCTTTGTTGCCACAGTGCCCCCTGCAGGACTATCTGGCCTTTAACTTTCCAACATTCGTGGGCATCCCATAACCCGTGATCTGCTCCCAGTTCAATTAGTCATTGAAGCTCGCGTTTGTGATGGAGATGTGAAGGATCTGCCCCACCCCCGCCCCCCACCAAACTCCTAAACCATGACCTCCCCATTGCAGGGTTCACACCCAAACACAGGCCTGGAATAAAACCCCAACCAAAGCAAACAAGTGCGTACTGGACCTGTGTTTCAATGCAAACCCTCCTCCGCCCATAGCCCCAGACTCGCCAGATCAAGGTGACATTGTGATGTCAATCAAAGGGCTTCTGCCAGAATTAAGCAGCCTTAAACCCCCCCCCACCCAAGCTCATCCTGCTCCTTCCCCTGACTGCCTGGGATTTCCACAATGCACTACGTTGACCAAGCAGAGATGGGGCCACACAGGACATTAGCACAGAGCATGCAGCGGGGTGTCGCCGAACATAGGACCGAAAGTACCAGACGGAGGGCGTGTATAAACCACAGGACCCCCCAGGGTCACAGTCGTGGTCTCACCCACCAGAAACACTCACACTCCTGTTACGGCTAAAGAGAGCAGCCTAGTCACTGATAAATACCACCTTTACACAGACGGCAGATCTTGAAAGAATGTCACTTCCGGATAGTTCTAAGTTAATGTTTGATGGGAGAGTTGCCAGGGGCCATTTCTGCAAAGATTTACTGGCCGTCTGGAACGAAAAGTAAAGTTAAACATCAGCCACTATGCCAGCAAAGGGGTGAACACTGCCCCCTATTGTGCCAGTAAACATACGCGCACTCAAGCTCCTTACAGGCCACTAGTGGTGTTGTTGTTAGTGACCGCTGCATGCTAGGTGCAGTAACTAGTAGCGGGTTACCCTAGCCTCCCCCTGGATCTGACACACGCCAACCTTCTTATAACGATTCTTCATTTCCAGGGACAAAGAATTTGCTTAACAGCTTAGCAACAAGGGAGGGGGGCATTTATTTGCCCAGATCCAAAGGCCAGCAATACTGGGGGCTTTTATGATGCAAAGGGACAACGTTTGGGGTGGGAGGGGGGCTGGAAGAAACCCATGGGGTAATCCTCCAGATTCAACGGACGCGTATTTGCATCCACAGGCCTGCTGAATCTGGCAACTTTTCCCAGAATTCTTAGTTAATAATTAAAAAAACAATTCCAATGGGTTAAGCTGCTTACATTCAGACAACGATAGGTGGTAACACCCAACCTGCCTGAATCTGTGTGCGTGTCTGTTACACAGAGGCATCAAATGGACACAGATAAGGCCAAAACACTAGAACTAGACCCCTTTTTGCTTGAAGATGTTTTTTTTTTTTTTATTTTGCTTTGTTTTAAAACTCGATTTCATGGATGCATGAATCATGTAACCAAACAACGGGCTGAAATCATACCTTGGAACGATTTCATTTGCTTAAATTGTCAGCAGCAAATTCCTTGATCTAAACAAACCTGTCAGGAAATCAGAAAACCAGTGAGGAAATCTAGTGCAGTGTTTCTCTGTCCGGTCCTCGGGGAGCCCCAGACAGTCCACATTTTTGCTCCCTCCCAGCTCCCGGTAAACGTCGACTGCCCGGGGGTCCCTGAGGACTGGGTTGAGAAACACTGATCTAGTGGAAGTAAGGGGGAGCGCGGGGGTGGAGAGAGAAACATATATATACCAACGTGCTGATTTTCCAGTTGAGGTACCTCCATTGTCAGGCACGGCGTAATTTAACTGGACATGACTGTCCAGGAGCCAAAAAGCTGCCATATTCTGCTAAACAAGGAGGAGGAAATGTCAAAACCTTGGGAGCCTTCGAAAATTTATAATAAAAAAACACCACTCTGTCCTTTTTGCAGTATCCCTTATTTAAGAGCTTAAAAAAAATCCACGGTAAACTCATCGGTAACTTTTCAGCTGTAAGCGGTAGATCGACTAAAACGGGGGGTGTGAGACACCAGTGCTACTCGTCTCTTTAGTCCTAATGCCAAGACGGTATTTTTGTATGGAGAAATGTCTGGAGTTAAAAGCGGCAGCAGTGCAGACAAACCGCGCGACAGAGGCACCCATCACTGTGTGCGAATCACACGCCGCTAATTTAATGATTTTTACTCACCGGAAAAGGAGGCCAGCAGCGCATTGCCCAGCCCCCCAGCAACAGTAACAATGGGCACGCGGGGGCCAGACGGCGGCTGCTTGCCGTCCCCACGGCCTGCAAGAACATGACCTCCCCGGAGCCGTGCCGGGTTAACCGGCCCCTTTGAGCAGAGCGGCTAATTGAGAGCTTTCAGTGTTGGGCAGGAGCGGCGGAGACCCCCGCAAGCCGCTTCGTGCCCACGATGCCTCCTCGGCAAATCAAGCACTGGCGCACGTGGGCGGGGGGCCCAGCTGGCTCTCTCGAGTCCTCCAACCAAATAAATGAACTTTTAATAAGAACATCAGTGCCTAACAAGGCAAGGAAGGCCAGCCATGACCCCACAGTCGCAGCTAAACCGAGCAGACCGGAGGCAGCGTGTGACACAGCCGTGTGTGTGTGTGTGTGTGTGTGCACGCGCGTTTGCGAGCATGCGTGTCCAGGAGGTTTCAGACAAAGGAGCGAAACATGAAAAGAATCAGTTGGGGGGGTTTCCGGAGGGATCCAAACGACCCTACGAAGGGTGGGCTAGCGGCGTAAACTGACAGCCTGGGCCGAGAATGCCACACGGCTCCGAAACTCTCCATGCAGGAAACCTGGTAATTAATACGAAAGCAGGTAAAATCACGCAACTGACACATGGCAGGCGGGGAAATGTGGTTGAATAAACGGGAAAGGACAGATTCCCACGATCGAGTGAGTCTGTAACGGACTGATGGCGCGCCTGCGCTTCAAGGCGGAGGAGCAGCCTGGGGTTCAGCAGCTAGTTGGTTATCAGGGACCCATTCAGAGCTGGACTTGGGGGGGAGGTGCATTGTCCAAAAGCTGGGAAACGAAATGAACGTTCTCACTACAAAGCCCCCCCTGCTTTTTATTTTCAAAGCCCAAAATGACTCTTTTTCCAGGATCCCTCCCCAGCGGAATGAAACCCTGCACAGATTAGCATGCAAATCACCGTCAAATTAATTTCTGCAACGCAAATATGAGATCAGCCTGTGGATCACACAAAACATCTCACTCCTAAACACGGTAATGCTCTTATGCGCCCGCTGAGGGGCCTGCGATGAAAGAGAGGGTCGCGGCTGCCGGTGGGGGGGGGGGGGGGGGTGGGGGTGGGGGGCGGGGCGGTGGGGGTGGCTCAGAAGCTCAAGTGAAGAGCGATATACAGAAGGCCGGCTCAGGCCGGGAGCTAAAGCATTCCTGCAGAAGTTAATCTCGTCCTGAAAGCGCGTCCAGTGAGAAGCGCAGGGGCTGACGGTGGCCCGGGAGGCCAAAAAACGCATTAAAAGAAATTCCCAATAACTGCCACAAAGGATGAGAAAAAGGCCCAAGGAACAGGCGCACAATTAGCAATTAGCATGGCACAATGGCCGCCTTTCAGCGCAAGTGCAACATATCAAACAGCCGTCCAGGCGACCCGGGGGGGGGGGGGTGAGTTAATCCCTGGACGGGGTGCGCGGGGCTGGGGAAAGGGGTGGAGCTGAGGCGGATAGCTCACAATAAAGACGCAATACGTCGACACCCCAAGAAATAGGCGCTTCATTAATGCACGCGGTGAGGAATGGAGACACGGGCAACATACCAAGCTGTGTGGACACGGCGTGAACATGCACAAAGGAAACATACAAGACAAAACTCATACTGTTGCCAGCTAAAGCCGTCCTCCCGCCAAAATCATGACGATTGCCTGGGCTGAATGGAAAACGCCAATATTTCCCCTGACTGATTCATTCTTTACACAGAGACTGATTACCCGGCCACATGGAAAACAGGGGTGTGTAAAAAATGTGCAGTCTTTCAAAGGTGACCGACCATGTGCGTTTCCCCAAATGAACCATGGTCACAGACTCTGGGAGGCTAAGCTGTTCTCTCGGACTTGGGGCCAATCAGCATCACAATGCATAGGGCACCATCCAGCCACTGCATGATTACCGCCTCACCGGGGCGACCAGGGGAAGCCACTCCATGCTCATTGGACAGGAGGAAAAAAAAATCATTCAATTGATACCAATCAACCATCTTCAAGAGAACAGAACAGGAGATTTAAACTGAGTAGTTTTGCATATCTCATCATGCTCTTCTCATGACAGACACATATACAGGTAAGAGCAAGTTTGGAATACTTGGGGTGAACGGCACAGGGTCCTAACATGCTGAGCCACCCCACCCCACCCCAAGAAAGCAAAGAAATTTATCAATGCTGTAAAAATATGATTTTGCATTCTCATTACAAATACTTTAATAAGAAATATCTGCTAGAGACACCACAAGAAATTGTTTACATTTGGAGGATTTTTGTGCATGTTTTCGTAATTATTGTGATAAAGACCTGTTATTTTTCATGTTGTGGGGACATATTTTCGATTCCCACAAGGAGAAACTCAGTTTTATAGAAATCTTGATGTATATGTGATTGCAATGTCAAAAGTCTCATATTTTGTTTGGTTACTTACAGTTAAGGTTGGGGCTGGGTGGGGGGTTACGATCGTCATGGTTGAGATTAGGGTTATGCCCATAGAAATGAATGGAGAGTCCCCACAAAGATATAATTACATGTGTGTGTGTGGGACTGTGGGTGCATTACAGACACCTCCATTACTTGTTGTCTAGAGGTGTGATCAGAAAGAAAAACTGCACAGCATCCTCAGCGGCCCGAAGCACGTGGCTGCAGCCGGACAGATGGGGTTCCACTGAGAGGCCACTTTTAAAGTGATTACTGCGATTTCGTCTCAATCAGAGGCATTCCTTCAACAGCCCCCTCCAGACCCACTGGCCCCCTGGGGGAATCTGGCTTTCAAGAGGACAAATAAAAGTGGCTGGGACTGCACCCCAGGCCAAGCAGGTGGGGGGGTGGCAAGGAATGGGTTGAGATCTCGCCGTGTGAAGTATACGAACAAGACAAGCTGCTTTTACTGCACGATGATTTCAGATTTAACTGAAACTGAAATACTGGCATGCACTGGCGTCCCATTTAGGGAATCCCGCCCCCCCACTTTCCCAGGCTCACTGCAGGGGGCGCTGTGTGGCTTCGAGGGTCTGGCCTCTGTGTCTGATCAGAAGGTGCTGGTTCGAATCACGGGCTTGCCAGAGTAGCCACATTTTTGTTGGGTTCGCAATCTTTACCCCCCTCGAGAATGCTCCAGGGGGGGCTGGATAAATGGTTGACCTTGTGCTCAGACCGCAAGCTTCAGTCTCACCTCCGTGTGTGTATGGGGGGGGGGGGGTACCTTAAAAGTAACTTGGGAAAACAAGCACATTCAAATGTACTTGTACAAACGGCAAATAAAGCCATTTATTTCAGTGGCTGGAAGAAAAAACTGAAAGATACTGACAGCCAGAGTCAGGCGCCTGAATTCAAGTGAATAGCCTCATGACTCCTGCAGTGCTTTTAAAGCCTAAAATGTCAGTTAAAGGGCCTAAACCCAAAAGGAGCTAGATGAAGCACATCTCCCTGTGAAGGTGCTGACAGGCCGGCACGTCGGACCCGCAATCACACTCCGGAGGGCTGCGGAGATGGTTAGCGAGGGACACAACTCACGCCGTATGGCTAATGAGCGAGAGCCCTGTGCAAACACCAGTGTGTCAGTGCTTGTGGGAGAACGGCCCCAGCACACGCCGTAAACACGTCAGTGAGTGTCACGTGAGGAAACAGCCTTATTTGGGGGCTATAACTACATGTCTGAAGCACCTGTGGATGGTTCAGATTAGTAAAAAACCTGATCAGATGCAGATCCTCCACTGACACACAACGTGCACCGCATCCCACATGCATCTACAGCTCGCCTTCTTTCGCTGGAGCGTGCAGTCGGGCAGGAAGCCTCAACCTGCGTGGAACAATGCGGCAGCCCCACACCCCTAACTAGAGGACAGCTGAGTTGCCGTTTCCAACGTGCATCTTGAAGCAGAAAGATCAACACCAGGGACGGTGCGCGTCACGGTTTCCCCCGTCATCCGCCTCTGACTGTCTGGCGGGGAAATCCGTGTGCTGCTCATAATTACGACAAGCGAAGGACAATGAGGAACAAAGTAGCACGTCTAGGGCTGAAAGGGGCAAGCCCATCTCCTGGACGAAGATCACAGCTTTCAAGTCAAGACACCCCTTTGTCCTGTTCTGGGGAGATAGTAGGCTCCCTGCAAAGGCCTTTGACAGGGCAGCCAGATCGCTGGGGGGGGTCACAGACCAAGGGGTTAGGGTCAGAGGATAAATGGCCACCACCCAAGTCATCTGTATGACAAGTGGATAGGAGTGGTAACACACACCCCCAGGCGGGAATTTTCTCAGTGTAGGATTAGGCCACCGGTCACCTTGTTGGCTGAACGGGTGGGGGTGGGGTCGCACTGCGTAATCTGACAAAAAGAGGATTTACTCCCAGAGGCTCCAGCCCCACACCACTGCCATTCCAAACAAAAAAAAAAGATTATTCCATTATGTGATATCAAACACAGCAGATGAAGATGTTTCCCACCAACAGGCTTCTTGGACTAGGACGCCCAACCTGATGGTCCCCAGAAAGCAATGCCCCCCCCCCCCCAAAAAGTGACCTGACACCCAACTTGATGGTCCCCTGAAAGCGACGAACCCCCAAAAGGGACCTGATGCCCAACCTGATGGCCTCCTGAAAGCGACACCCAACCTGATGGCCCCCTGAAAGCGACGCCCCCAAACTGCGACCTGTCGCCCAACCCGATGGCCCCCTGAAAGCGACGCCCCCCAAACTGCGACCTGACGCCCAACCCGATGGCCCCCTGAAAGCGACGCCCCCAAACTGCGACCTGACGCCCAACCCGATGGCCCCCTGAAAGCGACGCCCCCAAACTGCGACCTGACGCCCAACCCGATGGCCCCCTGAAAGCGACGCGCCCAAACTGCGACCTGACGCCCAACCCGATGGCCCCCTGAAAGCGACGCCCCCAAACTGCGACCTGACGCCCAACCCGATGGCCCCCTGAAAGCGACGCCCCCAAACTGCGACCTGACGCCCAACCCGATGGCCCCCTGAAAGCGACGCCCCCAAACTGCGACCTGACGCCCAACCCGATGGCCCCCTGAAAGCGACGCCCTCAAACTGCGACCTGACGCCCAACCCGATGGCCCCCTGAAAGCGACACCCCCAAACTGCGACCTGACGCCCAACCCGATGACCCCCTGAAAGCGACGCCCTCAAACTGCGACCTGACGCCCAACCCGATGGCCCCCTGAAAGCGACGCCCCCAAACTGCGACCTGACGCCCAACCCGATGGCCCCCTGAAAGCGACGCCCCCAAACTGCGACCTGACGCCCAACCCGATGGCCCCCTGAAAGCGACGCCCTCAAACTGCGACCTGACGCCCAACCCGATGGCCCCCTGAAAGCGACGCCCTCAAACTGCGACCTGACGCCCAACCCGATGGCCCCCTGAAAGCGACGCCCCCAAACTGCGACCTGACGCCCAACCCGATGGCCCCCTGAAAGCGACGCCCTCAAACTGCGACCTGACGCCCAACCCGATGGCCCCCTGAAAGCGACGCCCTCAAACTGCGACCTGACGCCCAACCCGATGGCCCCCTGAAAGCGACGCCCCCAAACTGCGACCTGACGCCCAACCCGATGGCCCCCTGAAAGCGACGCCCCCAAACTGCGACCTGACGCCCAACCCGATGGCCCCCTGAAAGCGACGCCCCCAAACTGCGACCTGACGCCCAACCCGATGGCCCCCTGAAAGCGACGCCCCCAAACTGCGACCTGACGCCCAACCCGATGGCCCCCTGAAAGCGACGCCCTCAAACTGCGACCTGACGCCCAACCCGATGGCCCCCCTGAAAGCGACGCCCCCAAACTGCGACCTGACGCCCAACCCGATGGCCCCCTGAAAGCGACGCCCCCAAACTGCGACCTGACGCCCAACCTGATGGCCCCCTGAAAGCGACGCCCCCAAACTGCGACCTGACGCCCAACCCGATGGCCCCCTGAAAGCGACGCCCCCCAAATTGCGACCTGTCGCCCAACCCGATGGCCCCCTGAAAGCGACGCCCCCAAACTGCGACCTGACGCCCAACCCGATGGCCCCCTGAAAGCGACGCCCCCAAACTGCGACCTGACGCCCAACCTGATGGCCCCCTGAAAGCGACGCCCCCAAACTGCGACCTGACGCCCAACCCGATGGCCCCCTGAAAGCGACGCCCCCAAACTGCGACCTGACGCCCAACCCGATGGCCCCCTGAAAGCGACGCCCCCAAACTGCGACCTGACGCCCAACCTGATGGCCCCCTGAAAGCGACGCCCTCAAACTGCGACCTGACGCCCAACCCGATGGCCCCCTGAAAGCGACGCCCTCAAACTGCGACCTGACACCCAACCCGATGGCCCCCTGAAAGCGACGCCCTCAAACTGCGACCTGACGCCCAACCTGATGGCCCCCTGAAAGCGACGCCCTCAAACTGCGACCTGACGCCCAACCTGATGGCCCCCTGAAAGCGACGCCCCCAAACTGCGACCTGACGCCCAACCCAATGGCCCCCTGAAAGCGACACCCCCTGCTGCAGAGACTCCAAAGAAAGTCTCTCTCCCTGATGCTTACCGACACCATAAAAAAAGTCTTTCTATTGGCTTAGAGTCCACTCCATTTGCTAAATTCCAATATCGTCGATCGCAAAAACTGCTTCTCAAGTGCAATCGTCATTATCCGATATAAGAGTTGCATCTCTCTTCAATTAGGGGTTCTCCAAGTTCATTCCATGCGTCAATGCTCGCCTAACAAACTGGATTTGCTATTATTAATATAAGCATATTTGTATTGAACACTCACAAGCAGAAGCGTTGTGGTCAATATACTAAAAGTAATCTGTAAATGTGGTTAATTGACCTAATCCTGTTTCCAGAAGAGCATCGGCAAAAGAATTATTTGCAGATGACACCCTTCACTGCAATCAATGAGGATATTTTTCGTTACCCATAATGCAACGGGGCCACCAATTGGTCATGTTTCCTCCCAGTCTCAGCCAATGTCTATCAGCATACGGATCTCGTATCGCCCCGGTGGTCTTTCCGGAGCCTCAAACTGGTCCCTGCAGATAATAATCAGCTATTTTTGATATCCCAGGAGCAAAAGGCGACTAAGCTAAGTTTTCTGTGTGTGTGCATTTCCCCAGTAAAATTAACACACCCAGAGCCCAATACACATCCTCCACGCGTCTTACATTAAGCTGCCCCAGCGAGTCTGACCCCTGCATCAGCTAGTTAGTATGCATCCCAGCACTGATGTAAACTCGTACTTCAGAACGGGAAGCCAGATGTTGCTGGAATATGAAATGGGCCACTATCGGCATCTGCTTACAATTTCAGATAATTGCTGGTAGAGCCTGCAAGGTCAATTGGACCAATTTTATTTTATGTACGAACCTGCTGCTGCAGTTATTGTCCCCCCCCCCCCCCCGGGCTCCCCCCTCCTGATGACGAGGTTCATATTTTTCATAGGAAACGGCGCCTAATTCCATACTGTGTCAGTTTTGGTTGTAGGTTCCCCGTCAAAACAAACACTGATTGCCGGCCGGTTCACCAATCAGCCAGCCGCGTTCAGGCCCAGAAGAGCCCCTTGTTCCCCAGCTCCTCTTTTTACACTCCCAGAGATGCAAGGTGTTCTGCCACCATTTAGGAACAAAGTCCTGTTTATACCTCGGCCAAGGAAAATAGCCTCTCCAAGGGAACAGAACAACACTGCCGGTAGTTTTCCCTGGAAATCATCTTGCGCTATCTGTTAACGTCTGGACGCCCTGGACTCACAAAGAAACGCATTTAAAGGGCCACACCGGAAATGCTCAAAGGCATCGGCGCCTCATCAGGCAAGAGCGCATGCAAGGCCTACATCGGACACCTGATGCCTGCTCTCGGTGGAAAAAGGAAGAACCGCCACTGACAAAGGGAAACACGGCACACCAGGGGCAGGAGATTGGATTTGCCAAATCAGAAAAAAGGAAAAGTGTCATTGGGATTCCTAGGCCGCACCACGGCATCGCCTCAGGCTGCCATATGCCCCCTCAGCCAATAAACAACTCTATGCGCCATGACCAGCTCTGGCAGCCAATCATCTTCAACAAAGAGTCCTCTTAACTCCGCCCCCTCACCGTGATTCACCCTTCATAATACACTCTCAAGGCAGTTTAATGTCATCTTGACTTCCAGAACAAAACACCCAAACGGAGTAAAACGAAACACCGATAGCAAACAAGAATTAAAAAAGGCTATCGGCCTGTAAGAATGATACCCGATGAGTCAGTATTATACACTTTGCGAGAACACAACCCCCCCCCCCCCCCCCCCCCCCGGCTGTCTGTTTTAAGCAAACAAATGACTAACACTCTGGACAAACGGATGTTCTGGCCGAGATTGCTATTCCCAGCACCAGGCCGCTTGGCCCATCCTGTTACAGCTTCCGTCAGAAAGGGAAAAAGAAATTAAAAAAATCAAAGGGAACCTGGAAATTAAAGGCCACATTTAGAGCTACTCGATTTATCGCATCTGAAGATTAAAATGTTGTTCGAAAACTGCAACAGTATAAGATAGTGAACAAAACAAACCTTAAAGAAGTTATGTTTGATATAAAATAGTATGTTTTTATCTTCAGCAATTTAAAAACTTCTAGAAACAGGGTAATGAAGACAATTGTAAGAGAAATTTGATGAAAAATAAAAAGTTATCCATGGTAACTAATTAACCTTTATAGAAGACGCAAAGATAATTTTCTGGTCTGTACCACTCAGTGATAGAGACAGATGAAATCAGCCTTATCTACTTGAATTAAACATTTTTGCAATGAATGAGCTTTAATAATATCCTTTAAAATAGGGGGGTCACAACCGCAGAGAGAACTCAGAGGGACAGTCCATGGGATTGCCCTCAAGTGGGTGCAGGTCTCCCGTGAGCGATGCTCATGGAAAAGGAGGCTGCAGGACCACAGAGGGGGGTTGGGAGGGGGGGGTGCAAATGATTCTTGCTGAACTACCCGGCAGCACAAGCCGGGCTCATTATCAGGGAAAACCGCACTTTGAACCCAGAAGTTCGGCTGCTGTTCGACATGCAGTGATGCATCATGGGAGGGGGGTGCTGTAGCGCTGTAGGCCCTGATACAGGAGCCCCAACCAACACAAGACAGCAGACTCATTACCACCATCTCCACACGTGTGTTAATAATAAATATAAGCCCCAGAAACTGCTGAGTCCGAAATTCTAACTAGAGCAAAAAACACAAAAGCCGTTGGAAAGATACTTACGTCAAAAACAATAAAATTTAATCAGAGTGTAACCTGGGCCATCTGGAAATTAAATGAATAATCAAGGCATGAGAAATCAGATTGTAGAATGCCCCCCCTCCCATTCTGCACACACACCCCCACCCCCTTACTTTACCTTACAACCCTAATGACAACACTGTCAGTTTCGATCACCTCAGTGCGGCTCCAGAATCCATTTTTCAAACTTTATGACAGGGCTAATTGCTCCCACCTGTTTTCTGGGATCGGCTATGTTGACTGGCAAGTCCCCAGTAAGATGTGAGGATGTAGACAAAGACTTCTATTAGGTGCAGCTTGCTTCTACTGCTGTGAGGTCATTCAGGCATTAAATTAGTTCCAGCCAAGCGCCCACCCATCCCCCCCGCACCCCCTAGCTCCACAGCTGGAGCCTGGCTATACTTACTGCCATGGTAAGCGACCACACGGTCGCCCCTGCTAAGGTCGCTTGGTACTCGGCAACCAAAATCCTGATTTAGCGAGAGCCAAAGGGCCGCTCGCAGCCCAGGTCTAATGACCTCGCCGGGTGGTGCTTCCAACTGCCCCCCTCCCACCCCCCACCCACAACCCAAGAGGAAACGGGTGGTGCGTTACCCCTCCAGCAGGTCCATGGTGGAGGGGGTGGTCTCGGCAAACAGCACACAGCGGCCCAGGGTTCGAGTGCGCAGGTGGAGGCTGTAAGTCTCCAGGCTGAACTGTGGGGGGAGGTGCTGGGGGGGCTGCGTGACCAGGGCCAGTGTGCCCCCTGGCAGTGCCCCTGGGGACTCCACACCGGGAAGCACTTTCAAGGAGATTCGGGAGGCCCTCAGGACCCCCCCCTGGCCCACCTGTGTCTGCAGCCACTCCAGGAAGCAACGCCGGCATTCCTACCCCCAAACAGACATCAGGATGCATGAGTCCTACTACATCTCAAAATTACTCTAAAATAAGACAATTACATCATACACAGGGTGCACAAATGGCACCTATAACAGGTCAAAATCATCATAAAGAGTCATTTAACTCATTTTTAATAGTCAATTCAAGTGATGTTCCAGTTTCAGTCTCCATTTGAAATGCATAGCTCAGGGTTTCAGAGACAAAAGATCTGGAAGATGACATACATACCCGACCCCCCCAAAGGAACAGGACAGTGCAGAAGTCAAGTAATGAAAACACCACTGATTTTACCGATTTACCCATTTTAAAGAAATTTTGAGCTAATCTGCTGGGCTGATGTTATAAGTCTTTACGTAGTAATGCACTTCGTCAATGTGCTGTAAAGCAATGAGATAATGTGAAAACTGAATTTAATGAGTCAGGTCTTTTCTAGCATGTTTCAAGCAAAATAATGATTAACAGAAGGTTCTGTCATATAATAATAGACTGAAGATACAGTATATAAACCTCAGCTTCTGAGTACCACCATAGACTCTGCCGTTTTTTGATTTAAGGACCCACTATAGTAATTCACATTGCTCAGAAATACGAATTAGTTAATACATGTATTACATTCATTTAGTAACTTTTGCACCATTATGTTTGCCAACCCTGAAACACTGAACATACTAGGTGATTTATATGTATATAATAATTTAAAGACATATATTACTTAAATGTAAATGAACTACTCAGGAAAAAAAGAAAACGTCTGTGTTAGGTATTGTCTGCACACATTGCCAAACCTTAACATATTCATTTCACATCGTTTCTCCAGATGTGTGTGATGGAAACAGGATTTTAACTGAATGAAAAAGAATGAAGCTCAAATATGCTGTCAAACCAAAAGCTGAAAGTAAATATAGATTTTAATTTTTTTTTTAATTTAAAACGTATCATTTTGGACTGGCAAAATCTTAATTATTGCCCTGATATGTAAAGAGCGGAACGATTAAACAAACACTAAAGAAAATACTCAAAGCAAAAAGTGCAAGCAATATTACCGAAAAATGGACTCGAAAATGCCGTTAATTTCGACATATGTCCAAAATATGTATGTATGACATTATATGCATAGAATTATTGACGTCACCACGCATGGTGTTGACGTGACCCACCGTGGAGCGTCGCGCGGGCTTCCGAACGCGGATTATGCATGTGCCCTGCAGCACAGACGCCGGCATGAAGACGTTCAGCGCGTGCAGTACCTAAGCAGCATCGGCTGGCGGACGCTTCCGGTACCGAGCCGGGCTTCCCGTGCGGAAGCAGAACCGACACCGCAGATACCCCGGTTTACATCTCATCACAAACGAAGCATGAAGCGGGGGGAGACACGGATACACCCTTTGCGGGACCCATCTGGCGGCCGAGCGGCGTGATTAGCGCTGGCAGGTTGTGAAAAGCCCGGCGTGATGGCCCTAATTAGCTGCGATCCATATTTAAGGGCTACAGTGATGGTTAATCAATTAGAGCCGCTTATCTGCATGCTTCAATTATCCGCTTTGTGCAAATCACAAAAGGACGCCTAACAGGGGAGGCGGCTCGCATCGCCCCCCCGGGGACCGTTTCTACCGCCTGACAAATCCCCCTTCGCTCGTGCGGATCGCCCGAGAGCCGCGGACTCGTCCCCCGGCTCCGGGAACAGGAGCCACCTGTCAGATACTCACAGCGAAATGCAAACAAAGGCCATGTCTCAGTCTATGCAATTTTGTGACTTAAAAATAAAATCAAAAGGAAAAAATATTTTGCCCATAGTATTCAATACTGCATGCACTTCTGGAGCCAAAAGCACAAAAATATTTAAAAATAGAAAAACACTAAGGATGATAGTCAGAATGACCAGAGAGGCTTGATCGTGTAAATGAGTTAAAACAGCCGTGCCACGGGATCGGACGACTGGTCGGACAGGCTGGCCCGCTGCAGGAAGGTGGACCCAGCTCCCGGCCAGACAATCTGGAAGCAATCCCAAAGGCAGGCGCTCTCATCACCGCCGTGTTTGTTATAACAAAGTGCTCGGGCCAGAGGTCAGGTAGCAGCCGCGGCTCAAAGCAGACCGAATAATAATAATTAATAATAAATGCTACAGTTTGGTTTGAGGAGACGCCATCTTCTGTATTGGGAGCGCAAGGGCGGTTTACTTAAAACGGGAGACACGCCGTCCTTGCAACGACATGCAACGTGGCTAGAGAAGCCGGTTTGCACCGATACATGTCATTTACCAGAGGGAAAATGTGCAAATTAATGTTTAAATTCAACAGGAAAAAAATCGCAGGAATATCTAAACCGCCTGACATTGACAATAAGTGACTCATCCTTCCGAATACTTTCCGGTTGGTTATTTTCGGCATTCTTAACGAAACGGTATAGTGTAACAAACGGCGGGTGCTGACCGCCCCCTGGTGGTTTCTCACACTTACTGCATGAATCGAACTACCTGTTCGTATTTTACGTAGTCATACTTCAGGAAATGTCAGACTTATTACACAAAGCATTTACACAGACTATATATATATATATATATATATATATATATATATATATATATATATATATATATATATATATATATATATACACACACTACAGTCTGTTAGCAGCACAGACTTCTCTAGCAGTAAGCTTGCTCCCAGGAAGGCATTATGGTTTAAGATAACCCTGAGGCACGATCTGCACACCGACCATCAGCAGATGTACACACTCCCAGCCATCCTGAAGGGGTGAGTGGACAGCTGTCTGAGCGCCTGACCCTCCAGGCTGAAAACGGGGGCTGACAGACCTGCATGTGGTCCCATTTCAAATGCCGATTAACACGGAGGCCAGATTCCCTAAATATCTCTGGCTGGGGTGCCGGTGACATCAGGCCTTTGAGTATCACGCACCCCCATTCCCGGCAAGCAAACCGGTACCAGCTCCTCACTCGCCTGCTTTCCTTCACAAAGTGGGCTGTAATTGTCCGCGTAAATGTTTATCATGGCAGCCGTGTGAGGAACCAGGCCCTAGCCCGCCCGCACATATGGAAAACATTCAGTGCTTTAATGTATGCAAATTTATGTGCAAAACGACGCAATGGCTCACAGGGTTTATATGTCCGGAGGGGCCCGTCGGAACACGTGTGGGCGCCACTCGGCGAAAAAGGCAAGTGGCAGAGGGTAGGGGATGCCCTTTGATCGCTGTGGAAATCGCAGGAAGAATGCAGGCAGCACTAATCGCGAAAACTGTTTAAATAAAACCGTGAGTCCAGACTGAGGTGCTGCGTCTCACTGCTCAGCGCCTCAGCCCGTCTGGATCCTTGGGCCCAAAACATTTGGCCACGAATCGGGCCAAAGTCTGTCTGGAACCAGTCGGCTCCATATTCAACGGGACAGAAAAAAAGCCGAGACTTAATGCAGCTTCTCATCTGAACAGATTCATGCACTCGGGCTCCCTGAATCTGCTGCAATGTTAACGATGCTTACATTACTTGTTATTCATAGATGTATACAGTTACATAAATTTAGCAGACACTTTTATCCAAAGTTACTTTTCTTTTAAGAAAGCAGGGTCAGTGTTCCAGGAACAATTGGGGTCAGGGCCTTGTTAAGTGGCCTTATGCTGAAATAACTGCAGAGTCTGGGATTTGAACCAGCAACCTTCCGGTCACAGGAGCAGCGTAAGAACCTGCCACCATGGGCATATTACAAAGAGTTTTAAATAGAAATTAGACACCAATTTAAATATCTGGATGAGAAGAAAACAATACAAAGCTACTGCAAGTCACATTAAAAAAAATCCCACTTTACTACAAATTACTTTTTACTGCTACAAGCTACAATATCACTAGAACACAGAAGTGACCGCAGTACAAGTCAAAGCCTTGACATGTTAAACATGTAAACCTATGCTAGACTGTCAGCTGGTTTCAATATAGATTAACTGCAATTATGATTTCATTTCAATTAGAGCCCCACACTGAACGTGCTGAAACCAAAATTAAAAAATTAAAAATCTCTACGCAAAGCCTGACAGTGAAAGTGTCGGTTGATGCTATTGGAAAAAAAATTCATGCTATTTATAGCAGTTTTTAATGTCACAGTGTTTTATAACATTTTATAATAACTTATAATTTATGGTTAAATTAATTGTAAGTTATTAAATTAATTTATGAATTACATAACATTAATTTACTCAAATGTACAGAATCTTTTCTGGTTATTCAAAACAAAGATAACAGAACCATTATATCCCGTTTTAAAGACTTTTTAAATTCTGTTCTATTGATATGTCTCCACATGTTATCATGCATGTGTTAAACTCACAAATCTATCAGTATTTAATTATTTTAATTCTTGCTCATTAATTTGTCTGTGATAAGTTCCAAGTACCGTACACAGGATATAGTCTCATAATCTGCAGAACATGCAAGGCATTTTACAGTTTTACTGAAATTTAATCTTTACTGTCACCTCCGTTTAAAAGTGACAATGATGACAACTGTAACATTAACAGTCAGGCAATAGCAAAGGACAGCTATTTAAAGGTAGGCATGAGGGCAGTGGGTCCTACCTCAGACGAGGAGAGGACATAGATGGGGCTGGGCGGCGGCACATGGCTCAGCTCGCAGCTCAGCCCCAGCCAGCTCAAGATCTCGGACAGCACCTCATAGCGAAGTGCGTTGCTTGCTTTCAACTCGTCAAAGTCCTGTGGGCTCGTGACACCATGGGAGTTGGGCGCCGCCTCCAGGTGCACCTGCAGAAGAGAGAAGTGAAGAGGGCGCACAGACATGACATCACTCCGGGTGGTAGGTCATGTGATCAAATCCATAGGAGCTTATTGGTCGTAAATATCAGTGATACTGGTTAGTCTAAGGCAAAATGCGCTTTCAGGACTGACCATTTTCTTATCTTCAGAAAAATGGAAGTATCTCTTAAGAACAAGTTTAGAAAGTTTATTTTTTATATAAAGTTTTAATTCAGGTAATATTGCAAGCCAGGACAGGCGTAGCTTTGGCATGGGAGACGGTACCTGGCACAGCACGGCCTCACCGCCATTGTCACCGTGTGTCACCCTGACGACTGCCATGCCCCCACTGCCCCCTCGCAGCTCTCCCCACATCTCTGCGGGGCCGTCTCCACGCACAAACACGTGGCCGCTGGCCAGGGCACTCAGCTCCACCTCGGTGCAGTCGGCCTTGGTGAAGGCCAGTTGACACACGCTGTTTCTCTGGTCTGGGCCCGGGGCGAGCGACAGGCCAGCTGCGCAGAAGGAGGAGCACAAGCCCAGGAGCTTACCACCCCGCTCCAGGTAGGCCAGGAAACGTTCATGGTGTTGGACCATGAGGGGCATTTCCTCGGCCAGCACCAGCAGGAGGGTGTTGTCCAGCCATGGCTCGCTGAGGACCTGCTGTGGTCGCAGGGGATATAGCACGTAGCTGTCCGTGTTGATGCACTCGGCCAGGAGAGCGCGGACATGCTCGAACCTCTCCTGGCAGCCCCCTGTATACACCAGCACATTGGGAGGCTTCTGGTTGAACCTCCTGCCCTGGCTGGGAAGGCCCCTCCCATCAGACTCCCCCCGGCCGCCCATGTAGTCGTCAGGGAGGTCAGGAATGTTCTCCATCGATGCACACTTCACCGAGAGGATGGTGCTGCTCTCCAACTCCAGGCACTCGTGACAGCTGGACAGGTGGAGGTGGCAGCCTTCCGCATGTTGCTCCCCGGTCTCCATCCTGTGGCGGCCGTCCAGGCCAGCGTCCGCGGCGGCAGCATCCGCAGGGGGGCACCCGCGGTCCTGCCCGGACGCGCTGCCAATCGCCGCCCCCGTACCTTCCTTGGTCGCGCTGCACGGGGACTGAAACAGTGATCTGTCCTCTGGCGGTTCCTGCGTTTCCAGTGACCTGGTCTCAGCCTGGGCTCCTCTGATCAGTACAGACTGTCCAGCAAGTGCTTTGAGCGTGGATTCCCTGAGCAGAACAGCTGGGAAAACATTAAACATAAAATAAATTTAAAAAAATATATATATATTATATATAATATATATAAGGGCTGGGAGTTTAACGCGTGACTTTCGATTAATTAATTATGGAGCTAAATAAATACAAAAAATGTACACATTTTACTCGCACTATTCTGTCCTTGCTAATGTGAGTGTGCAGTTTTTAGCTTGACAGATACTAACAGGCTCCTCCAACAAACATCCGGGAAGCAAATCTTGCAGTTTGAGATGTTTACTTAAAGAGGCACTGTGAAACTGAACAGGTAATACATATATTACAACTCAAACAACACACAAATACTTTGCACTTACAAGCAGTTAAATTAACTAGCGACTAGCGGGATGCTAATATAACACTGTAAATCCCATTGCCGCGCTAACGCAATTAGCACAGTGTTTATATTACCTCTTTCAGAGATCGTGAACCACTTAACAGCTTATCAGGTATTTAAGGTAAGTAATTATACCATTTTAGATGGTAGACACAGCAATTTAGCTTGAACTGTTGAGTTTTTGACTGAAATGGGATTGTTTGGTTTTTCATACACGATGTATGAAAAATGGGAGCAGCTGTCAGTCAGTACTTTGGCATTTTCGGTCAAAATTTCCAGTGCTCTGAAAAGAGTTTGCTCTGTCTTTTCTGCACTCATCTATTGCTCTGTGTAATAGACTGATGGGAAAATAAACAATATTTTGAAGTTTAACCTTATGTATATTGATTCATTCATCAACCAAACTTAAATTTCTTATTTCTCGTGTCTAATATTGAAATGTGATTAATTTCGATTGATCAATTACAAAGCTTCTAATTAGATTATTCTTTTTCTTAATCAAGTCCCACCCCTAATATATGTCAAATTTAAAAAGCTTTATTCGCCATTTGTACAAGTACAAGAACATATTCACTGGAATTTTATTTTCACATGTCCGATCTCTATATTCTACGGCTTACGTACACACATACATTTACAGCTAAGCGTGAAGATTAAGGTTTGAGACCGAGGTCACCCACCCGGCCATTTTTCAGGGGGTTAAGGACCACGCTCAAGGGCCCAGCGGAGATGCAGCTACTCTGCCAAACACAAGATTCAAACCAGCCGGCTTCCGATCACTGGCACAGAAGGCTAATAAACCAAACCAAGCCACACGCTGCCCCCCCCAGCTGGAGCCTTGCTTGTCAAATTATCTTTGATAAATTTCTAGTATCACACACGAGGTACAGTCTCATAATAAGTAAAAGATACAAGAGAGTTTTAAGTTTTACCCCAGTGTTTACCATCATGTCCAGTTACATTTTTCTGAGGGCTCAATCCGACATGCACACCCAGGGGGAAACGGAAGACAGAGGCAATGGCAACTGTCCGTCATGCTCACATACTCACAGACTATTTTCTCCGGCACGAGTCCATTGTCCAGCCACAGCCGATCTTCCATAAACGCCACTCCGAGGCGACTGAAATTCTCCACGCTGGCTTCCGCCACCGCCCTGAACGGCCGCTCGGAGCTGCAGGCCAAGGGAAGGCAGTAATCTGACCACTTCAGCACCTGGATGGACACACGCACAGTCCCAGTGATTAATGGCCGTGTCCACTGAGAGAGGAACAGCCCTCACAGAGCAATTAAAGTTATATTTTGCATACGCCTATGAATCTGTGCAGGATGAGTGCTTTACAGGACACCACCAGCCGTAAAACAGGTAATGGATTTTCCGGGTTAAATTTCATTTCCATCTAAAGCCAAAAAAGCTGAAATTAATCCACTTATCCAGAGAGATAATCTGGTCAGTCTGGTAAAGCTGGAGATGATTCAGGTTGGATGGAAGCATCCAGAAGCAGTGGGGGTGAGAGTTTGTTTTTACAGTGAGTCTTCACAGGGGTGCGGGTTAGAGGCTGGGAGATCGAGACACGAGACACCCCCCACCCCCACTTCCTGCACCGGGCCCCTGCTTGCTCTGTCAGGTTACAGAGGTCCACTAACGCCTTTCAGAAGCATCCGGAACGACTAGCCCCGGTGTCTGTTCTACAGGCCACCTTCCTTCTCAAGCGTGACCGCCTGGAAGCGGGCATGATCTTTCTCTTCTTAAAAGCCCCCCTGTGAAGAGAAGCACAATTTACCTATCCATACAATCAGAAATACACTGCATGGCCAAAAAGGAGGGTGGGGCACTCCAAAACCTAGGTGGTGTAACCCTGCCCTGCCCCCCACCCAGCCAAGTCCTGGGGGGGAGGCTCTCTACTCCCCTTATCTTAGTTAGACTGGACAGAAAAGCCACAGTTACAATAGGGACACCGCCTAGTAAAAGGCAATGGAAATAACTGGCGAGATCAAAGGCAGATCAGGCAGACTTCCCTTTTACTACATAGGCGGAAGACTATCGGCTCTTCTGGGGCACTAGAGCAGCACCTGTCATGAGTAGTAGTTACAAAAGTGTCCAGGCCCTGATCTAAATTTCCGCAGGTATTGAGATGTACACGTGTACCAGAATGGGACAAATGGAACGCTTAAAGAAAACATTATGACGATACATACATTTCCCTTTGCGGAAAGCGACTTTAATCCCGCTCCTTGTTCTGCGGCGGCTTCTATGACAAAAGCAATGCTGTCTGTCTTTGGTCCCTGCGCCAGAGAGGGCCCTAACATGAGACTCCACGTGCTAAAGTCGTCACACGCCTGGGAGGATAAAAGAGGCACGTGTATTATTAACAAGTGTCTTTGGGCTTTTCCATTATTAGTTCACGGCACAGTTTAAAGGCTGCAAAGCATGTACAAAAAGCAGTCATTTCTCTCATTCGAAAAAGTTACAGATGAGTACGATGTTCATCAATACTGTTCTTTTACAAAGCAGCTATATAATCCAGCTGGCATGAGGTGTAAATGACTTTATATCGTGGAAAATATAAAATCCAAAGAACAAACGTGCCGAGGTCAGAAAGCTGAAACTGGTTCATTTACATACAGACCGGGCCTGGGCGAAACGGACATGAACTAGGGGGGCTGCGGTACAGTAACGCGGAGGAAACAGCGTGGAGCGGCCCACTATTCACCTGTGGCTCGGTTATATACACCACTTTGTCGCCCACTTTGAGCAGGAGGCGTTCTTCGGGCACCGCGGGGCTCAACTGCTTAGTAAAACTTCGCTCGCCAGGTGAGCGCCCCCCCGGAAGAGTCGCCGGTCTCACGGTACAGAAGGCGAAGCCCGCGCGGCTCCCGTATAAGCGGCGCACGGCGCTGCGGATGACCACCGTGTAGCACTTCTGGAAGCGCACCCAGAGGTAGACATAGCACAGCGTTATCAGCATCGTTGTTACATCGAGACCAACGGTGGTCGGGGAGCCCCGGGACGGCTTCAGGGAGACATTTTCCGCCGTTCCTTCCCTCTCGCCCCTCCCACTAGTGTCGTCATTCGCACGGCGACGCGCACGGAGGTCATGCGTGCGCGCTGCTGGGTTCTCCGCCAGGGGGCGACAAAAATATTTTTTAATTAAAGTTTTCTTATTTAATATAAATATTCTTTATTAAACGTTAGCAGCAAATTAACTTTTCCACAGTACAGCATTTCTGCAGATTTGTCTCTATAAATGTATTAAATGAACTATCTTGCTAAACTCTATGAAATTACATATACATCCCTTTGCATTAACCACCATTTATTAACCTATAACCTGACTCAACCCAGTAATTATTTGGACCGAAGTTATGCAGACAGGTACTTGACTGCAGAAGATAAATCTCGGCAAGTCCCCCCTTTCCTATTCAGCCAGCCCACTTGTTTACTCAAGTGGACGGATTTGATGTGAAAGCCTTGATAACTGCACTTGCCTTTGGGGCACCGCTCAGTTTGAGGAGTCTCCTGAGAGAAGCGTGATGCTCCCACACAGCTTAGATGGCCAGTCCGCTGTTCAGCACGCCAAGACGCGTGAGATGCGCTCCTACCGCTGCAGCAGTGGCACGCCCGGGCCGCCCATTCCCATCGCACAAACCAAAAGGTAAGTTTGCCACTTCATTCTCAACAAAATCTATACATCTTTTGTATTTTGAAATGTTACCAGATATTTTGATAAACATTTTGTTCAATGGGACACAAATAATGTAATCGTGCACTCTAACTTTATCCATTAGTTAAACTGAAAGTTACGTATTGATTCCATGTTTGTTCAATCATTCATTCATTTCATATATTATATTTGTTAATGATTTGTTCTTAAGTAATTGCCACGTTACTCTTGCCCTCCAAGTAAAGTGTTATAAATATATATTATCTTTTTTTCTGACAGTTACCCCGTGATCTGGAGACCTTGGGTATTGACAAGTAGAGACAATGAAATGCGCCAAAAGGTAAACTGGGTCTACACAATAATTAAAAACAAATAGTTAAAGATGAATTGAAACGGCAGCATATTTTTTGTACAGGTGGTTTACGCGTCTGTAAATTTATTTTGACGCGCTGGAGAAAATATACATTTTGAACTGAAATTTAGTCGGAAACTTTGGATTTTCCTGAAGTGCAGTTTTTTTCTTATGTTAAATGTATTTTTTCTTTGATCAATTTCCAGTCTTTTTCTGGGAGCTTGGAATCTGCTAACAGACAGAAGTCAAAATCCGCTTCCGGCTTCCAGCACCCTGTCAGGTTTGTGGTTCTTTATATGTTTTTATTTTATCGGAAACTTAGGTTTGTTAGTGATGGCATAAGAGTTGACAGTTGACTAGGACACATTGACTGAAGAGACCGGGAGGCTTGCAAAATTAGCACTAATGTGGGGTAATGTTGTTAAAATTAATCTAATTTTAAAACGAATTCTAATTGGCCTAAGAACTAGGCAGACAATTAAATAAAACGATTTTTACTAAATAAAAAACATATAGCAGAACTATGTATAATCCCAGCGCTCACCTGAATAAGTTATTTAAAAATTTACATTGATAAATATAGAAAAAGATGTACAGATAAATAACAATGTGTCAGATTTATTTGTATGTTTATTTTACTGTCCGAGTTAATGCTGAAGCTGCTGCTTTAGGTGTCATCAAGTTGTATTCATGTCACATAGTCCTGGTTTTTGTATGAATGTATGTGGCTGGTTGTAGTACTAATATTACGGTGTTATGCTTTGTAGACTCTGTATGCCCAAGTCAAAAGCACAGGAGTACCTGTCCCATTTAGGATGGAAGGTTCTGGCAAGTTTCCCAGTGCAGGCCACTCTCCACTTCTACGACGACGACTCCAGCTCCGAGGATGAAGATGAGGAGGAAGAGGCACAGGTGATGGAGGAGCCTTAGCGGATTTGGCCCCCAGCCGGCATCTGTCGGAGCGGAGGGCCACCGCTGTTTTGGAAACAGCGCCGCGAGTGAACTCTGCCGCCGGAGCATCGGGGTGACAGGAAACACGCCTTGGCCGTGTCAAGGACCCGGGGAGGATAATCGCTTCAGAAGCAAACAGGAAGCGGGGCAGGGACACTCCGCCGCCACCCTGTGACCACACAGAGGATTCACCGCTTGTGTTGCAGGAGGGTAAACAGACCTTTAACCTGACCGTGGCTGCATATCCCTCTGCAACATCCTGCTCTCTGCTGACGGCGTAACACAACCGGCGCCTTCGTGTCCCTGCGTCTCATTGAAATACCGCGGTTGCTGTGCAGCAGTCTGCTTATCGGGTTGCATCTTTTCAAAACAGAATGTGGAGGTTTTACCACAACACAAAAACATCTCTGAAATGTGAAATATCCATCATTTCTGGGCTGTGTGGTGAAAATGTATAAAATGTAAATACTCATGTTTTGTTGGTGGTTTTGGTTAGTGGGCCTTGGCGTTACATATTTTCTCATTTGTTTTTAATAAAGAGTATTTTCTAGTTTTCAGACCTTTATTATCTATTGTGTTCATATAGAAACTCGTACTTCTATATTAATGAGACACTACCAGGAAACGTTGCATGGACACATTACATGGGTAACTATTTATTAGACAAGCTAGCCATTAAGAGGAGTATTGAATGGATGCAAGCATCGTTTTCAATGGAACTTCACACTACAAAGTGTGTCAATAATACTTTAGATCGGTCACAATGGTTTTAGTGTAAATGTCATTTTTAGGAATGAAAACACGGAAGTATCAAACAAATGCAGATTTGGTGAATAATACTGTTAAATGTGTTGCGGCTATGATTATAAACCATGTGCTCCTACCAGAAAGCAGACCCTCCTCGACAGCAAAGCCCCCCATTTAGTATTAAGGTCTTAAAGTAAGCAAGGCAATATAAGCCTAGGGGGAAAAAAAATTCTGATCATGGTAATTTAAATTACTGTAGGTATTTCCACAAATCCATAAATTCCTGGTAGAAATAGTTCTAACATGGAAATTGTTCATCATAATGTTAGCATGAGCTGAAAAAAATCAATGCAAATTTAATTTTCAATAATCATTTATCCATAAAACCTCCCAAAAATTACAAGGACTAAGATGCTGCTCTGGCTGTAATGGCTGTTGGTTGAAAATGGACAATAAATTGAATGAACAGATAATATTTTTACTAGTGAATCTTTAATAATAAGTAATATATGTCATATATTATAATGCAAGGGCATGACTATGCGAATATGGATCCATTTTAGGCTACAGATATCAATTTTCAGCGTTAGGATTTAAAAATTCATATAGGAGGAACATCTGGGGACGTTCTAGATGAGGGTCAGGGTTAGGGGACAGCTGGTCGACCTGTGAACTTTAGGCCTGTGGGTCACGACCCTCCTAGCCCAAAATCCTTACAGTGGTGCTCAAGTAAGATGGAGCTGGATTTGGGAGAAAACTGAACTGGCAACCAATTACACAAAAAACACACAAAGAGGGAAAATAAGCTCAGCAGTGGACCACACCCTCGCGTGGCATTTCCTCAGCTTGATGCTATGAGTCTTTGATACCACAGTCTCACTGAGTCACACTTTTGACCTTTTGACCTTGGTTTAACTGATGGATAACTGCGTCCAGAGGTCACACTGCTTCATCTGTCACAAATTCACACCACGCAAATATCGCACAAACAATTGGCTTTGGGTTACCACTGTTCTACAAGACCCACACGGACCCTGATCTATTATCTTTCATCTTGTCATATCCACGATAAACCAGTTAACATAGTCATCCGCTGATATTTTGCCCAGCATTGATTAACTAGGAAGAGGAACGGTTTTGTTATCGAAAGAATGACAACACGCACAGCAGGAATAAGCCATCATTGAAGGACATTGTGACATCACGATGTACTCGAAGCTTGGGGCCTTGCAGACTATTAACGTATCGACGTATGAAAATGAGGAGCGTCAGAAAAGTAACCTGAATGCCAGTTAGCCACTAATCTATCGGGACAAAGAGGTCAGTGATCAAAGCGCCGGGTGAAGGTGAGTCAGGGGGCAAGTTTAGGGCTCAGCTGATAGTGCGGCCGAGCCCCCCCTTGCCAGGGTCGGCGGTGGCCTTTCCATCATCCTAGCAGGGTTGGTTTACACGCAGCAGTGGCAGACACAGCAGCATGCAGGAGGTTAAACACCAGGACGGCCATCTGATCTGGGCTCTGTTTGTTTTTGATGCTTTATCTGAGATTCTGGCTGCAGTAGCGGCACCCCGCACTCCACCCCCCCCTCCTCCCCCCTCCCTGGGTCGGTCTGCGAGAGTGGCTGAGATCCGTCCCTCCCTGGAAGAGTGGCTGAGACGGCAAGGGAGGGGCAACTGGGGGCACGTAAGGCCAGCAGACTGATTGAAGAGCCCTGGTGAAAATCCGGCTGATGGAGAGATAGAGGGGGGACCATTTCACTTATGGTCGGGGGGGCTGGGGGGGTTCAACAGGTTATGAACTGCACTGAACTCATTAGGACACCAAGGTCTGGATGGTGCTGGGGGCCAGGTGCAAAAAAGTAGTAACATGTTACCCTGACCCCCCAACTATTGTTATTATTATTACAATTATTTTTTATCAAACTCATTTTATTCTATGTTCTCTGTATTTTATGGTTCTATGCTTTATTGTATGGTGTCCTTGGGTGCTAGAAAGGCGCCTTTTAAATAAAATGTAGTATTAATAATAATAATAAAAATAATAATAATAAGCTTTTAGCTAGGGGAAGATAATGTCATCATGTTGGGAAGGATTTGGGCCAATCTTTATCTAAACTGTTTTGGGTTGCATCAAACAATCTACCATTACAGGTACACCTTCATTTTAAATAATGCCTAAAATACTTAAAAAAGAAATAAATAAAAAAAAAAAGTGACTGAGCACAGGTACCAACTGGAGCAGCTGAGTTTATGATGACCTCAGGGTAGGGGTTCATCTGCAAGTCAGATCTTTGTCCTGTCACACGGCCATGATGGAAGAGCATGATCTAAAACCTCGGCAAACGTCACGGCGTGGAGTGATTCCGGTTACCATGGCGAGTTTACCCATGATCGCCGGGCCTTGGCAATCGCATTAAGTCATCAAATCCGACCCCAAGGTCACACGCCGCCACTTCAGGCTACTTCTGTGACATAACTCACTCCTCTGTTACTACACACACTGTATTTTTACATAGAAGGGAATCACATGTCTGTTAGACAGTGAGGAAGAGGAAGACAGACAAGGTCCTTAACATATACACACTTTACATGCCATTATTTAAAAATAATAAATATAAAAATAATAATTAAAAGTCACCTGCAAACCGGTACAAAACAAGTGGATGTAAGATGGTTGGGTTAGTGAAGAACAATTCACATGCTGAATAATTGTAAAGAAAAAAAAAGAAATTAATACAATTACTGTGTGTTATTACAACATTCGAAAGATTCTCATTTAGATTTGTTAAAAGATTACACCAGAAACAGCAGCTTTTTTGTATTACATATGTATTTTCATTTGGCTATACAATTCTTTTGTTTTAAGTTATTTAAATTAGAGACAAAAAAACTGGAAATTACTAAAAACAACACGTTTTAGGTTTTTAATCTGGAAGATCAGTGACATTTGTGAGGTAACAGATAGAATATCCGATTAACTTCGCTGATGGAGACGTCTTTTAATCTTGGTATGAGCTTCTCACAGTCGTCTTCCTGCTGGCTCATGGCATAACAGTCTGCAGAGAGATCAGAATCAGCAAATTCATCACCAGATGACCACTTAGCAACAGGATATGGTCAATATACCTCAGGGTCTATGGAGTCACATCAACTACGGAAAAAAAGGTTTCTACTTTCTAAGAAGCATCAGACCATATTTGAAAGCATTAATATTTACTAATTTATGACTTTCAATGGGTGCAAATAATGTACCTAATAAGCCTGGGTTCCGGTTCATTATCTTCTCAACGATTGAATGTGGGTGTGGTTGTTAATGGTATTTAAAATGTTCTATTGCCATTTGTTCCCAGAAACATTCAGTCTAAGTCAGATAACGTGAAGAGTGTCTCATCTATTATTTTAATATATTTTCTTAGCGGATGCTTTTAACCAAAGTGGCGTACATTTAACAAAGCAGGACCAGCCAGGCCCTGGATCAACTTGGGTTAAGGGCCTTGCTCAAGGGCTTAATGATGGAACCACTGTCAACCTGGGGTTTTGACCTGGTGATCTTCTGGGCACAGGTACATTGTTGTAACCCAATGAGCCACAAACCATCCCCGCTGTACATAAAATGTAATACAGACTCACTGACTATACTTTGCCCTGTGATAGGCTGGCCCCCTATCCTGGGTTGTTCCCTGCCTCGTGCCCATTGCTTCCGGAATAGGCTCCGGACCCCCCGCGACCCAGTAGGATAAGCGGCTTGGAAAATGGACGGATGGATGACTATACTGTAGAGGCAGGACAGATAAGGTGCAGGCAGAGGGTCTCACCTGTGATAGTGTCCACTGACCATAGGGGGGCGGTGTTAATCATGTTCACACCAAACAGAAGGATGAAACAGATAGTGATGGCGACCAGTAGATAGATCGGAGCTGCAAGGGCCCAGTACCTGAAGAAAGCAATGTTACACTGCCAAATGAAAGACAGCAGGCATAACTATGCCACAACCTTATGCTTATCGTTCAGCCTAATTTTACAGTCACATGACGCAAACAGTCCAAACTAACTCTCATTTACTCACTTTTGAGGCCAGTAGGTGAGGCCAACCGAATTTAGCCAAGACTCTGGGATATACGCCCACACCATGTACAGACCTGTAACAATAAACAAATGAAAGATGCTAATAGCACAGCAGATGATAAGAAGCAATCTGAAATCAAGCTATCCATGAACCCATTTGCATGAAGCACCAACATGCACTGGAAACTGAAAGGCTCGGTATGATATGGGATAAGATCAGAGCCTCAGATTTAACTAAGACAGTGCAAGTCGACCATATTCAGCACTGATACCCAAGGGTTTTTGATGACTTGATATAAAACTTGATGTAAGACAGCACACACGGATGAGAGAGATAATGTACAGATTGTCCTGCTAGTGATCTTTCAGGGACACATTAATGACACTTACAAAAACCAAACTGAGAGCCCAGGAAGAGGACAAATCCATAAATGGCCCGCTCCGGTAGAGGAGAGGGCGAGTTTTCGACCATAATGTCAATCCTGTTTGAAGGGTAAAAGGGAAATGAAATGACTCACTTTAGTCTGACACTTTGAATATTTAGAGTTCAGTGCGTAGACAATGGAAAGTTTTACTCAGGAATGCAGGACTAAATAAAAAAAAATTCCCCAGTTCACAACAGCCATTTTCTTCACATTATCAGAATTACGCCAGCAAATGTTAGCTAGAAATTCTCAATTAAAAGTATACAAGCAAACTTGGGACTTGGGATATTAGACACTGAGAATCAAGAGCTCAGCCTTCAAACCAATTGTGTTGAAATTCTCCTCCATTTCCTACAAGTGCCAATGTCAAACGTGTCAAGTATCAGTATTTCTCCATTACATCACCAGCAGAAAATAAAGACCTAATAATTTACAGTGTTTGTAAAAATATTAAGCACAACACTGCACACTAGTTAAGAACCCATGACTGGAAGTTGCTGGTTTGCATCCGGGGAACGAACCCGGAACTGTACTTTTGAGTGGAAAATGCCCAGTGAATTTGTAATAATTCGGTACTATGCACGGGTGAAACTGTCACTACATTTCGCACTCAGTTGTAGTAATGTAATCGTTTGGCTCACTATACCTGAAACTATATAATGTTTCTGAAAACTATAGCGCCTTGCCTAACTCAAGTAATACACGTGTCATTTTCTGCAGTGTACATTCCACCTGTATCAGACCTGCTGAATGGTAACGTATGCTATCAGAATATGTATATGCATAGCAAAATAAATACGGGAGACTAAAGTAGGGCTCTCATCGCGTACAAGGTTTCAGAGGCAATAACGCCCACCCACTTGTCTGGTAACTGGTTAAAAATAAAGATAATTCCAGAAAGCGTCAGCTTACCTCAATCTAGCGTTTGTTTGTTAAATGATGCAGCAAAACTCAAATAACCTAAAACCCAGAGTGAACGGCGCAGGTGTACAGGAAAGCCATTTTTCTGAGGAAATGAACATCTGATGTAACGTCGGCAATAAGACCTATAATGAAAACTAATCACGTTCAACGGAATAACATCACAAAATACTTAATGCACAATTTTTAAGAAATCGTCATTAAAAAAGAAATAAAACTACGGCCACACATGGATCGCTCACATACTTCCGGAAAGCACACAGGCTACGTCATACAAATGACGGGCTCGAGCCCTGGGATTCGCTGGCGTCCAGTCTCAAACAGAACGTTCCACAGTCATGTGACCCACTTCACTTCCTGTTTCCGGAGCCATGCGATTGTACGGAGGAAAAGCCAACATGTGAAGTGACGGTTGTTTTTCCAAACTTGTACTGTTTTGTGGTATGACAATTTGCACATTAAGAGACTTTATGATTCGGGATATTTGTTACGTCTCGTCTATAATTCGAGATTTAAATAAGCTTATAGTGCGGTTTGTTTTCTTAATCCATTTTTCTGATAGGTTGAAAGGTGGAGACTCACTTTGGCGAAGTGTCACGTTTTAATTTACTGTTGCCACTGAAATGACAGAATTTACGCGGTTTGATACGGAGGCTTAGCTTTTGGTTATCTCAATATAAATAGCGGTGAATATAGCTAATGGGTAGGAGCTGGACACTTTATAAGCGAGGTAACAAAGCATTTGCCTGTCTAGATGTGAAACGTTGGAGCCAAAACGGCATTACGTAATTCGTTTAGGAATTTTGAGGAATCCGGTTCTGGTTGAACAAGGCAGTGGAAGAAAAATGTAGAAGTTCGTTAAACGGTGAACTTCACATTCAAATTAAGACATAAGTCAGTACGAACAGTGAACAGTTTCTACAAATACTGAATGTTTCAGCATAAACAGTGGCAGCTGCTATTCCACAATTTTTACTGCTTAATGTGTTTCTAATACCGTTGCTGCCATTTGCCATTATACGTTTGATTATTACCGACATATTTATTTTTAAAGGGTATTCACCTGATTTCTAACATCATTCAGCTTTACTGTAAATTACTAGGCCTTTTTTTTAAGTCTCATTTTTGGATCTGAATGAATCCAGGTCCCGACACTAACCACGACGTATAAGCGAGATAAAAATGACTATTAGTTTGTGCCGTAGTATGTCAAAACATACTCCATGAAGCTTGTTTTAGTCAAGTCGGGTGCCAGTTTCCCCAGATCAGTAGTTTTGTACATTACGTAATATAATAACTAAAATATATTGTATGCTCTAGAATAATGTCATTGTTTTGACTTTGTTTTATGTTTCTCTGGTTCCTAGGACATACATGGCGTTTACAGGGGCGTATTCCTTTGATGTGTCAGGTAACAAACGTAATAAGTCTTTATTTCTTTTTATGAAATAGTGTTTATTGTCAGTCCCTTCTCCTCCACCCCACCTTTGACTGTATCTGAATGATTCAACCCTTAATGTCTCACCTGGGAAATTTTGTGTGCTGTTGGTGTGTCTAGAGGGAGACTGGTATTATAGGGCATCTACCCTGATTTAAATGTAAATTATGGAAAAAGTGCTCCTTTTTTGGGGGTGTTATGTGGCTCTACGGGTTAGGATACTGTGCATATGATCGGAAGATTGCTGGTTCAAATTATCGGTTAGCAGAGTGATTGAACCATTGGGCCTTTGTGCAAGAACCTGTTTTCTCAAAATAATGTCTTGTGTAAAAAAAGGGGGTAAGGTGGAAGAGATTGCGAAACGATGGTCCGACATTCCTGTCAGTCAGAAGAGAGAAACGCTGTACTTGGCCAACCTACATGCATTCTGGTCCGACATTCTACATCCATTGTGGAAGATCAAGGGTTTGACGCCATGGGGGGAACTGATGCACTCTCTGGACCTCAGGTGAGAGTGATGCACATTTAGTTTAGCTTTACGATGTTATCTGAATATTATGACTCACTCACATGCTGACTTTTTCTTTTATCATTTTCCCAGTGACAACAATTACTTGAATTTGAAAGGTATATATAGGATAGAAATCCTGGAATCCATTCTCATGGCTGTATCACAGGGATGCGTAAGTATTTTAGCTATTTCAGTCACCGTTAGACATGACTAATTAAATGCAGTATATTGTTGCTATGGAGGTTACTCCATATAAGGACCATTCATTAAATGATGCACGGAGTTCTTACACTGAATTTCTCTGCCTTTTTGCCTCTCTCTTTAGTTGTCTGAAGACTCAACAAAATGGTTGATTTTACTGGGTACCAAGTTTGATATGGTGAGCACGTCGTTTCATAATATTTGTGTTAAAAAACCAAGCGGTGCAATTTGGTATCATTTTGTAAAATTAGAGGTAATAATGCATTTGATTTCCCACATTTCAATCCTGCATCCACTTCATGTGTTTAAGAAACATTCCAAGTTGTGTCCATCTGACTCAGTTCTTCCTCTGTTCTGTTGCCATAGGGAGTGGGCTCTCTTGATGAGGCTGTCCATTGGCTGCAAAAGGCAGGGGAGCCTGACATCACCTCGCAGATCCAGAAACTGGGCTCCAAGAACGACTGTACTGAGACCCTCTCATTTGTCTGCAGAAATTGTAAACGGCTCCATTTGGTTTTGTCTTTTTTTTGTGTACATCCTGCCAGTATTTGACATCAGCTAGCAGGGTCGTCTTCAATCCCCCTTTTCTATGTTCACCGCAGCCGTCTACTACTTGCGAGCCAGAGTGTTTTTCGGTGAGCCGGTTCTTCAGGAGTGGACATTGGTCCAGCCACGTGACAGACAAGTAAGTAGGCGGAGTCATGATATCTGCTCATCCACAGAATGTGGCGTCATGTGACTGAAGGAGGGCCTGCTTAAGGTATATTTATTTTTTGATGCTCAGTTTGGTTCAGATGGCTCATCAGATTCGGTTCTCAATAGGCCAAGTTAAGGTTACACTTACAAGGAATTTGACCGGGCGTTTGCTCTGAGAACCACACAGACAAAATAATGACTTAAATATTGGGTAATTTTATAGCATTAAAAAGTGTGATTCCTGAATAATTGCACACCGAACAGTGCGTAACAAGATGATCAATAAACACAATACAGGTGCATAACATAATGAGCACTGTGATTGAAGCAAATAGCCCTTTGCATTCTCAAAGACAATTAACAGTTTTCGTCCTTGTTTAAATCAGTCCCAGATGGGTTTGTGAGAAATGTATTTATTGGAAGTCCTTTTATAAATATACCAATATTCATTCCAACAAAATCACATCACCATAAGTGACGATTTCCTAGTATCACACAGCCCTAGTGTATTATACTAGATACTTTTTGTCATTCCATTGTGCTTCTACAATACGCTGCAACATGGCTTATCTTAGTCGGGGAAACTGCGAAACGAACGATAATCTGCTTAAATTAAAAGCAGACTTGACAAGGACCATGGACATTAATATCTGGCTAGGAATTAGGCTTCTTTACATTTGTATACGTACTACGTACTAAGGGTTCAACGGTACACAAAAATCATGGTTCAGTATGTACCTTAATTTTGAAGTCATGGTTCAATACATTTTCGGTACAGTGAGCGTAAAAGAAACAAAAGATGAATTGCTTCTTTTTTCCCCGTTATTAAACAGTGGTTTACTGAACAAAATAAGACTGTCTTAAATAGTCTGTCAATACTGCTGCAACCTACTAATAAAAAAAACTAAAATTAACTTAAAAGTAAATCAAAATAAATATGCATTACGGTGCACATTTAGAAAATGAACTGCACCTGATTTGTTCTGTGTTCACATTAACAGCTTTCAGCTTCGTTTTTGAACTGTGCAACACAAATATTGTCTCAGAATTTATTGTGCGGCATTTAAAAAACACTTGTGCTGTACTTGTATTCACATTCATAACCTTCAGCTTTATATTCTATTCATTCAGCACGCCATTGCAAACAGACTGAATTGTCACGGTTTTGCGACCTGCAGTGTACAAAAGGTGCTATATTTCAGACATAAATATACTGTGTTTTTAATTATTTCTCTCAATTTCTTTGCACTGTGCACGGGGACCTGAGGAAACGCGATTAGTTTCTTTACATTGCACAGTGTGTTAATTTATAGGATTAACAATAAATCCTTTGAAGTTTGAATTTAATTAAAAGTACCTGACACCAATGGATATTTATGTATGTGGACTGGTTTGTACAAACATTATTTCATTACAGTTTTTATTTGCTTATAAATGGCTGTCACGATCAGTCACGATCCTGGGTGAGGCAAGCGGCGATCGTGCGGGTAGGCGGTGTGAAGCAGGCAGACAAGCCAAAATCAGGGCAGAACTTGGGGTTTATTACCGTGCAAAGACGAAGATCAGGTAACATCAGAAACACCAACACTATAACCACAATGACGGACACTGGGAACGGGTAAGACCAGGACTTAAATAGACAGGACTGGTTGAACATAATCAGACACAGCTGGAGACGATCAGGGAGGCACATGTGGGTAATCAGGGGGCGTGGCACACATGAGGAGCGTACGAGCCAGGTATCACAATGGCCACCACGAATCTGCATTTTGGAGTCTGGTTTCCAGTTGTTGCTGTGGATGGCAGTGATCCATTTAGTCCTTTTCTCAGGTTTTTGGCAGTCTGATCGTTCTGATTTATTGTTCAATGTATTTGGACAATCGCATAATTCCTTTTTTCTGTTTTTATATGTTTTAGCAGCACCCAGGCTGAATGCTAACGCTGCCACTCGGATGTAACACAGTGACTTCCTCCGACTGTGATATAATGCCCTCTCTTGTATTCTAGAGGCAGGCTAATTTGCATAACCAGTTGACACTAAACACATTTGCAAGTCCCACCCCAAACTACTGACATACCAAAAAAGTACCCAGCTGGTTTGGTACCTTGGATACTAGAACTTTTGGCACTGGTACCCGACTTGAAGTCAGTAGAAAAGGGGAAGTACCGAAAGAGTACCCGGTGCAGTGGAAAAGCACCCTTAGTGGCGATGGTGTGGACAAAGCAGAGGGTATTGGCTGTATCGTGGGAGGAAGAGTGAATGTTGGACAGGTGGTTGGCATGGAACAGTGCTTTCAACTCGCTAGTAGATGCTGTTCAGATTGTTGGTTAATTGGCGATCCTCAGTAGAGGGTGACAGTCTTTTTTGTGCTGTGTGATTGCTTGCGGACCATTTCACATTGATAAGGAGTTATTAGCTGAGAACTGTTTTTCCAGCTTTCCAAACCACTTATTTTTGGCTGCTCCGATTCCCTTTTCCAGTCTGTATTTGCCCTTTTTACAGAGGCCTTTGACTACACTCCTGTAAGCCAATTTTTTCTCACAGCGCAGTTGTTGAGTTCAGCACTGAACCAGGGCTTGTTGTTACTGTATCGTACTATGGTACGTTATGTACTCCAATCTCTTGACAAAACAGCTCTTCAGCTCCTCTGTAGCTTCAGTTGTCCACTGTTTAATCTTAGTCACAACAGGTTTTGCAGATTTTAGTCTTTGCGGTTATGCTGGAAAGAGATGAATCATGACCTGATCAAAATGACCCAGATCCGCCCAGGGGGTGGCATGATTCACGTCCTTAATCTTTGTGTAACAATGGCTGAGAGTTTCTCCCTCCCTTGTAGAACAGCAAATATGCTGCCAATGGTTCATTCCGCAATTTTGCATTGTTAAAGTCCCCTAGAACAATGAGTAAATAATCCGGGTTTTTCATTCCTGCTGCGGTGATCTGTTCAGCGAGTTTCTGTAGTGCATCTTGTGCATGTGGTGGTAAATATACATCAACCAAAATGAACGAGCAAAACTCACGCATGGAAAACAGAAAGATTTACAGTTTTTTGTCCTGAATTTTGTCCTGATTAGTGGGTGTAGCTTGTCAGTTTATCGCACAAAGATCTCAGATTTGCAAAGAGAATTCCCAGTAGCGGTGACTGTAGTCCTCTGTTTTCTGAAAGCACACTTGAACACCCTCTTGCTTGCCACGTTTCCTTCTTTTTGGTACCTGTGATAGGGCTGCCGTGCTGCTGACTAAAATCGCCAAAGAATCGAGAATTGAAGACATTTCTATAGAAACTTCTTGTAGAATGATGTCCAGCATATTGAGCAAGTTGTCTCTCTACGTTGTCACTGCAAGTGTAGGATGAATGTTTACAGATGCAAGTGACCTTGCAAACTGGTACAAAGTAGTACGACACAAAGGGGTTTCTCAAAACTTTTCTCTCGTGCATCATTCAACACGTATCTCAGTGAATCAAGGTTGAGGAATCGCATGCTAGAATACTTTGTTTATAAAAGAGAATTGCAATATTTGCTCAGACAGACCCTTCACACACTTGTGGTATCTGGTTCCCAGAAGTATTCTCTAATCATGCCCTGTTCATAATGAACCAAAACAAATTTTCCAATTATTATGTGCAATAATCACAGAAGGAATTAGTATAAATCTAAAAATCATAATTGATTGGTCACAACACTGCACTCTATATATTGATTTCACTACACTTTGAACTGAGTAACTGTATGTAGCAAGTAAAAATGTATTCTTTATTTGAATTGATTAATCTGAGAGAGATTTTCCTCTGCTGAGGATGCCTGTGTTTATATGGTGATTCCACATTGACAAAAATTCTCCTGCCTTTTGTTTCCTAGGAAAGTGAAAAGAGGAAAAACAAAGGGAATACATTTTTTCAGAAAGGAGACATGAGTGCCGCTGTGGAATGGTACACTAGAGCCATCGAGTTTAAGTAGGTTGCCTGCTTGGTCCTGTTGGAAATTCTGTTTGTGTTCATCACCTGATAAGGACTGTCTACAACTCTTAAGTGCCCTTGCTGATAAGAGTTCGTAGGGCTGTGCCCTAGGAGTTTTTATCTTCACTGAACCTGCATGTGATTGGCAGCTGTCAGGCTGCCATCTGTATGTGTCGCTGTCCGCTGTCTGTAACGGCTGCATTAAGCACGTTTAACACCTTCGTTGGAAGCTGTGTGGTGGTGTGGCCCGTGATGCATGCAACGTACAGAGGACCCAGAGTTATTTTAAAGAATGTGCTGCAAGGGATTCTTCATGAATTACATTTCTGATGGATTTGTGCTTTATTTTGCAGCCCCGAAAACCACATTCTCTATGGGAATAGATCACTTTGTTTTTTACGCTGTAAAGAATATTTGTAAGTGACATTTAACAATTTGAATATATTTAAGTGGCCCTTGATTGCTTTGACTTTTTTCTTTGTCTAAGGTATGGGCTTTGAAACTTGGGTTTTACAGCATACATGTATATTTTCAGGAAAGCAGCTAGCGATGGGAAGCGTGCTATCGTCATCAGGCCGAACTGGCCAAAGGTAAACAGCTCTACATATGACGACTTCCAAGGGAATTCTAACATTCATTCAAAAAACAATTACTAATTCATGTACTGTAATTAAACCAGCGTTTCAGTGAAAATTTAGATAATGTACTAAAGGTTTAATAATTCTGTAACTGCTCTTTTCTCCTTTGTCATTCCTCTTGCTTGTTGAATATCAGTTAATTTCCTGTGACCCTGTTCTACAATGTTAAAAAATGTGTTTTTAATAAGTATTCTAGTTAATGTTTGATCTGCTGAGGTGATATTATGCTTTCCATCAATGACATAAACATGTATGGTGCTGTAGCCAATCGGCAGAGTGAGAGCCTACATGATCAGCAGATGTCCTCTACAAGTATAAGATTGATGTTTATAAGTTCAAGTGACCTCCTTAGCTGGTGCAGAACAAAGGGGTTTTTCTAAACCTTTTCTTACATTCGATTCAGCCCAATTCGTAATAAGACATAAGACACTGGGATACTTTGGCTACAGAAGAGGGCTGCAGTATTTGCTTGTTTAAGCCTTTCACACACTTCTGGTATCTGGGTGCAAGAAGCCCTCTCTAGTTATGGCTTGTTTATGCACAAATTCAGCGTCTGTTTATTCCTAATAATCATCGCGGTGTGCAAGTGATCGATATATATGCCCAAGTCATAACTGATTATTCACTACACTGCACTCTACATATTGGTTTCACTACACATTGTACTGAGTAGAATTTGATATTCGAGTTGATTACTCCAAAATGGATACATGTTCACCTGCAGAGGTTGCCAGAGTTTTTATGGTGTCCCCAACCTGTGCTCGCTCTCATCGAGTGCCTCTCGCTGACAGGGCCACTACCGCTTCTGTGACGCCCTCTTTGCCCTCGGCGAGCACCAGAAGGCTGTGCAGGCCAATCTGAGAGCCATCTTTCTGTGCAGCGAGGATCCGGAGGGCGTCCGCGACCTGGACCAGCAGAAGTGCCGCTTCCAGATAGACATAGCCATGATGGAGGAGCTCCGAGGTACACGCCTTCAAGGGGGTCCAAGCCTTCCATTGATACTTGAGGTGTTCCTTGTGCTGGAAGGAAGTGTACAATTACTGTTCCATACTGTAATAAAAATAGCTATAAACATTTACAGTGTAATTGAAGTTGCTACCATAGCAACCCCTCAGTATTAGGAGATGTCTACAGACTGAGAGCTTCAGGTGTTCTTTGTGTTCATACAGCAAATAACACTAATAAAGTGTAAAACGGCAGTGGGAACTGAGTCCTCGTGGTGTTTTATTTAAATATGGGATCAATGTTATCTTAAAGGAAAATGGATAAAAAAAAAAAAAAAAAGTTTGTGAACTGAAATTAAAATGAAAACTATATTTACCAGACAAACGTTTCGGACTTTAATATGCAGAAACTACTGTCACACCTCCAGCATCTTTTTACCTAGTTTAACCACAATATCTCCTCTTTTAAAAGATGTTGTGGCTGCTGAGCTGTGCATTTCTTTACCACAGCTTCAGTGCTTATCATTTCCATGGTTTACAAAATGCTCGCCTGTGCTGTGCTCTGCTAACAATTTAATAAGCAGAAAGGTACAGCGAATATATGTAGATTACTAACATTTGGGCATCACAATACGCATCTCATCAATATTTTAGACATTCTGCTAATCTGCTTTTGAATTGTGGGTGAAAATACTGTCCATATAGTGCTGAAAAGCTGGCGTCCTTTATCTAAAGCCCTGCAATAACATAGTTTGTTGTTGTCAAAATAAAATGAACTTAAATGGTCAATTTGATTTTCTGTAGGAAAATTAATCATGTAGATTAATCGACCAATTGGTAAAATATTCTATAGGTTAATCAGTAGAAAAATAGTTGGTAATGGCAGCTCTAGTATTTCCTTTTAAATAGAATTAATCTACACACGTTTGTGCTACCACAGTCTCTCGTGGTCTATTGTTGCATTGATGATTGGTTTCAGTTTTGCTCGGATCAGCTGTATGTAAAAGTGACAGAACAAAGAGCTTCACTGTATTTGCTCTATCAGTTTGATCTGAATTGCTTTTTGTTCCCCATCAGCTGCTGGTAAGCGGAAGAAAATGAAACCAAAAAGAGATGCTAGCAGGAGGTAATGTTGGCTTTTCCAAGCCCTGAGCTATCTCCTTGGTTAATGCATGAAGGAGTTATTAATTAACCGTGACATGCCTACGGTCTGTATTAACATCACCTCCTGTTATTTGTCTAATTTCTATAGAACCGATACCCAAGTTAAAATGGATCCAGAGAGTCTACATGATACAAACCCCCCTAATAAAGCAGAACCTCACATAAACTCCAGTGCCTCAAAAAACCAGGTAGGAAGAATTTAATTGTATAACTATTGTAAAACAGCAGGTGCTCAGCATACAGTAGTTCTAGTAGTGCATGAAAATGTTATGTTTCAAATTAAATTGTGACTAAATGTGACTAAAAGTTCTGAAATGTAAATGGAGTCGATACTCGTTACTTTTGTTTTGTGTGAAAATATTAAAGGATAAATGCAGCCCTATTCCCCTAATATTCTGTTTATGATCTAACGTTATCTGACCATTTGCTGGTACAGTAAATGGGTAATATTAAGTACAGTGATAGATAAAATTTGACAGCTGTTTCACACTGTGTCACAGCAGCAACACTAAACTAGTATAACTACCCAGACCACACACATGCATTGGCACAGTTTTTCTATGATGCTTAAAAATCCTTCGGCAAAACATCTCTGTCGCAGAAACATCGCTGCTTAATATTGATTTGACATTCTCCCAATGTCTGTGTGTATTTCAACAGCGACACAATGTGATTGAGATCACTATGCAATATTTAGCTTACTGTTATTTTTCCCGATTAGGCTGTATCACCCACAATAGGGTTGTTCTAGGCCTTATATACCATAGAGTAGGTTTGTTCTGTTTACTCCGCATGTAGGTATGCTGCATACAAAAACCATATGTCACACATACAATTTAAGTGATTAAAAGTTATACGTTTATTATTTTAAATATTGACAACATGAAGGAAACAGTAACAACAGACCTAACAGTTATGCTAAACTGAGTAAAGCAAAAGGTTTGGAGAAAGAAATGCGGTTGCTGAATAACATATGACCTTAACGTCCCGACGATGTATGCGTGTTTTCTGGGTATGTGTATATAAAAAAAAAAATTGAAGTGACGCAAAAGTTACTTTCTCGAGTTACTGATTACTTTTACATGCGGTAATTGGTAAAGTAATTGAATTACTTTTGAATAAAGGTAACTAGTAACTCTTATTTTCAGTAACTTGCACAACACTCATTATTAACAATGTGTTTTTGCTCTTGTATGTCTGCTGATTTGAATGTGATTTGAATCACATGTGCTTACATCACTGTCTTTACGATAAGGAATTGGATGAGAGTGCCTGCAGGAATTCTGACTCCGGTATGTTCTGTTTTTCCACTTCCTACGTGCTAAATGGGGATGGGGGGGATGTTAGGGGTTCTAATGGCAGCACTCCCTGAAAGAGCACCTGATCAAATACCGACCACTTTACACTCAAAGAAACAATAAACATGTTTAATGCTGAATTATTCGAGTGGGGCTTGTTTAGATGATCTGACGAAAGTGTCTGGGTAGCATTTTTGGTAACACTTTACTTGAAGGGACACAAAAGTAAAATACATGTCATGAATAAATGTACTAACTGCATGAAATACACAAATTGCTATGATTGTTATGAACAAACACGAGATCAGTACGTATCTAACACTTAGTTTCTGGTTAATTAATATATTAAGTAAGAATGTACCACTATATTATTTGTGACCCATCAAGTAAAGTTACTGCTTTTTAGTGCTTTCTAATTCTGCTGTCTTTAACATCACCGAGGGCTTGGGACCTCTTGGCTATAAGTAGGGCTGCTTTGGATTTTGGGAGAGGGCCAGGCCTCCTATCTTCCACCCTGCCTCGGTACCTTTAGTAGTCTTCACTGGCAAAAAAACCCCCACCTGTTCTAAAATATGTTACGCATTCACAAGCTAAGGCCCATTGGTGATGTTTGCGAAAACCTTCTGCACAGAAAAGTGGCAGGAAAATGACACCATCATACGTGTGTCAGATGTGACGTCGTAAGGTGTTTTCCCACAGACAGTCTGAGCCTCTTCCTCGGTCTGACGTCCTCCCTCCACACCTGTCACGGCGCATTTCAGCCGAGCCTTAGTGGGTGTGGTCTGTTGTGTTTGCTTCGGGAAGGTGAAACTAATTCTAGAATCGTCATCTTGGATAAGGAACTGAAGGTCACGCCACTGTTTTCTCTTGCAGGTGAAGCAGGTACTGGCATGCAAATGGATGACAGCACTGAAACAGGCGCCAAAAAGTAAGTTTTCGTTTCACATTTCTGCTGGGATTTTCTGATTTAATTCCTTCTGAAAACCACCCTCAGAGAATGAAATGTGCTTCGACTGCGACACATACCAAGTCTCTTGATAATGTCAAGGTTCGAGGAATACCTCTTGTATTTTGGAGCAAAGACTGTTTGCAGTTTGGCATGGGCTGTGTTTGTGTAGGTTTAATGTTTGATTTGGAACATGATTCCGTGATCATTGTGCCCTTTGAAATTGTTTCCGCTGCCTTTGCTATACGGCACTGTCAAGCGATGGTCGGTACTTGGTTGAATATTCATGAAAATTTTTAAGTTGTTGTTGCTTAGTCAGATTCCTTTTCCCCCGTGCTGTTCGGGACATGATTCATGTTAATGTTATGTGCCGTAAGCGATTTGGGGATGCAAGTAAGACATTAAATTGACATAATGCTGTATTTTAATTAGCATTTTCACGAATATAAGATATACTCTACTGATCTCAAGAAGAATTTTTTTTTGTAGTTAGGAAAACAGTTTGAATTCTTCACAGGAAGCTCCTTGTTGCCACTACAGTCACTAACCGTTCAATACTACTTCTTTGTGAATCTTAGAAATGGTTTAAATTTACTGTAAAAGATGTATTTAAGTATTGTATTAGTTATCAGTTATCATATTCTAGCCTTTGGTCTGTAAAATGATTCAGTAGTTTCCTAAGAACACCTCCCCCACCCCAATAACAATAAATTGTATTATTTGGAGACTATTTATTATTTAGTGTTGTAATGACAGAGGCTCACCTATAGATGGCCGCATTTGGTTATGTATTTATACCTTCAGATGGTTTGCGAATGCAGTTTCAGATATGACTGTCTCAGCGGCAGCGTGTTTGCTTGGCTGTAGTGTCGATGTCATTTTGTCAACCTTTTCAGCCTGTACAGCGAGTCCTGAAACCTTGAAGTCCGTATGTACTGTACGTTTGTTCGGGCATGCTGTGACTGCACGCCGTTAGATGTCATCAGTTTCTAGGTAGACCATGTTCGGTTAAGTTTCGAGTCGTGCTTCTTAATTCGGCAGTTTCCTATCCGTCGTCGACACGCTCCTTTTTCCTCTTGCTTCTGTTTTCTATTGGGAAATGAAAGCTGTTGAAGCGCTCGGCATATGATGAAACCTTGTGGCCCGCTGGTTTCTCTTTTGGCTGTTAAAGCAGGCTTTTCAGTTATAGTGCACCTTTGCTTGTGTGACGCAAGAACGTGACTCCAGTATAAAAATATGATTTCCTGATTTATATAAATGCATTTACTTAAGGGATTTGAAGTCATTTCCTAAATGGGTTTCACTTTCAACACAGCAGAACCTGTTTTAAGTAGTTTTTTTTTTGTTTTAATTCTATTGTTTTGTAGAGAAACGACTGAGAAGATGCAAAAAAAAGACCCCCACATTCAGGACAAAACAAAACCCAAAAACCGACACCAAGGAACGCACAAAAAGGTATCTATTTATTTTTCAATTTTATTTTTCATTTTACTGTTGAGTTTCTTTGTGATAAATTGGGTTGCATCTGAACCAGAGGGGAAGCAGTGTATTGGGGAGGCGTATGTCTAGAGTAGTTGAAGAATGTTTAAACTAGGGACTGGGGGGCAGGGAGGTTAGTTATGAATATAGGTGGGGGGAGACGGAAAGCTCCAATAAACATTAAAAGTGGGCACTATAAAAGGCCTACCCTTTGCGGTCTGTATTTAAACACTAGGAGTATTAGAAACAAAATTGATGATTTAGAGGCTTTAATATCATCAGACACTTGCGACATTATAGGAATAACAGAAACATGGATGAGTGACAATGATGGTGAAGAATATAATATGGATGGTTATACATTGTTCTGTAGAGACCTGATAGGAAAGAAGGGAGGTGCTGTTGCAGTATATGTAAAAGAAAACTTGCAGGCAAGGGAGCTCACTGATAAAAATAAAAGTACAGAAACTGTATGGATAAAACTAGATGCTAAAAACTCAAATGGTCTAATTGTCAATGTTTGTTATAGAGCAACTAATGTAGCTGCAGAGAAAATCAGAATGTTATATGACAATATCAGTATTATGAGTAATAAAAATGATGTGGTGTTTATGGGTGATTTTAAATTACCTGGGATTCAGTGGGACACCGTCTCTGGCTTTTCTGTAAATGAACATCAGATGGTGGAATTAGTATGGGGTTGTTTTTTACTCAGTAAGCAGATATTACTATAATAACCAGGATAGGATTGGAAAATTAGAGGTTTTAGAATCATTGGACGGTGATCATAGCATAGTTAAATTCGAGGTTAATTTTAGTGTCCGAAGAGCAAAGTCCAAAACAAAAGTATACAATGTTAGGAAGGCTAACTTTAATGGTATGAGACTGAAACTAGAAACTGTAAACTGGATGGAGTTAAATAGCAAAATGGTTGAAGAGGCATGGGCATTTTTTAAAAGCACATTGTTGCAAGTGCAAGAGGACTTCATACCTGTTTCCATCAAAACTAAATCTAGAAAACTACAACCTAGGTGGTTTACTAAGGAAATTAAGAATAAAGTCAAGAGAAAAAGGGCTCTGTTCCACAAATGGAAATTAACTAATGATTTAAAAACTAAGGTTGAGTTAAAAAACATTAGAGACTCTAAGAGGAATGTTGAAAGAAAAATAGCGTTGGAGGCTAAGGATGACAATAAAAGTTTCTTCCAATATTTTAACTCCAAAAGAGCTCTAAAAGCTGAAATCGCTAATTTGCAGGATAGTAAGGGCCTTATAATTGAAAATGAAATTGATATAGTAAAAGAGTGTAATGATTATTTTACACGGGTGTTCATAGTAGATGGCATGAGTAACTTACCACCTTTTAGTATGAATACAGCATTGTCTTTGACCCATATATGTATAACTGAGGCTGATGTGGTACTAAGCCTAGCTAAGATCAAAATAATTTGCAGGGCCCTGATGGCGTCTTACCTATAGTTTTAAAAGAAATGAGGGATATTCTTAGCCAACCTTTAACTTTAATATTCCATAAATCGGTATCTGTGGGGGATAGACGTAATCCAGCACACTATAGGCCAGTCAGTTTAACTAGCATTACTGAAAAAATAATGGAAGTTATAATCCAAGTAAAAATGGTAGATTACCTGGATGCAAATAACATTCTGAGGGATAGCCAACATGGATTTAGGAGAGGTAGATCCTGAATTTACTTGAGTTCTTTGATGAAGCTACAAGAGAAATTGATCACAAAAAGGCCTACGATGTGATCTACTTAGTTTTCCAGAAGGCCTTTGTTTCCAGAAGGCCTTTGTCCCCCACAAATGGCTCTTGCTTAAGCTCAAAGTTGCAGGGATTTTAGGAACTGTAGCAGCTTGGATCGAAAACTGGTTAACTGATAGGAAGCAGCAAGTAGTTGTTAGAGGCACAATGTCACAGTGGGCCTGGGTTCATAATGGGGTACCGCAGGGTTCAATTTTAGGACCACTATTGTTCCTAATTTACATTGATGATATTGACACCAATACAAGCTAAAACCCTGGGTTCCTTTAAATCAGAGCTAGATAAGATTTTAACAACTCTGAGCTATTAGTTAAGTTCTCCCCAAACGAGCTTGATCGGCCGAATGGCCTCCTCTCGTTTGTAAATTTCTTATGTTCATATGTTGTTTTTCATACCTTGTGTGTGCCTTTGAAGACCAAGGCAGAAGCTTCGTCTGGAGACCTGGTGGGACAGTTTAAGTCAGTGGTTCACGATGCCCATTCAGCTCTGAAGGACCAGCGCTGTCGCAACGCGGAGGTGGCCTTCTCACAGGCCCTGATTTTAGTAGAGACGGCACCTTCCCAGGTACGACGTCCCCCTGATCCGTGGTGAATCTGAGATGGAGCACATTGATGTTTCCTTGGCTGAGCTGCACGAAATGAGATGATTGAATTTTGGCAGGACGGCTGATGGTAAAATAACGTACATTCATCCACCTTTGTTAGAGGTAATGAAGCATGCAAGGGTTTATTGGCAGGGATGGAGGAGAAAGGGTTAACGGGCTGCAGGGAAGAAAGAAGGCAAAGGAGAACAGCTTTGGCATAATTGCAAGGGGAAATTATACAAGAGAAGGAAACAACCAAATGGGCATTGAGTCACAGAAAGTGCAGTGGGGCGGTCAGATAGGTCTGGGTGGGTTTATCAGACGAGAAGAAGCAAAACTCAGGCTGTTACAGTCAGTAGTAAGTCAGCAGCAGTATGGTGCAGGTGAGAGGAGAATGAGTTTAAATGAGCTTATCGCTCTTGGGTGTCTTACAAATCACAACAAAAGCTTAAGAATACTTAGCTTTCTGAAAATTATTATTATTATTATTATTATTATTGGTTTGTTGCTAGTGACTCTCATCCTTACCTTTGCGGCAGTGAGAGACCCCTGTCAATGTTTTATATCCTGGGGGTGCTGTCATGGTTGTTTTGTAACATACTACAAATGCCCTATCAAGGTTCCCAGTTAGGAAAAAGGAAACTGAAACTGATGTGGTGTCATTCTGACACTTAACGTAATAGCGCAATAAAAGTACTTTTCTCTGCTAAGAGGTTGAAACCACCTTAAGTGAGTCTGATTGACTCTGGTCAATGGATTTGTCTGTCGATGTTCAGGAATGCTGGCCTTATTAAAATGGGATAACTTCCGGTTTTCTATCATGATCGTAGTAATGCATAGGGATTCAAAAGAAGCAATAATCAGGTGTTTCCTGCATGCGTAATTGCGGGCAGCCAGATCGGTGCCACCCATTATGGTGACTAGCTGAAAATGCGGGTCACTTTATTAATGGTGTTTGCTCTAAATGTTGTATTGTTGTGTATCACTTTCATTTATTTTATTGTGTAGTTAAAACTCGTAGGGTGCATTTTGAATAGCAAAACGTTATTTCATGAATGCCTTCTAGGGCTGTCACTTTGTAACCAATATTTGAACATCCGTTCAAACATGATGTGAAAAATTCACATTTGAACTGTAATTAACAAACACCACAATTGGGCTATTGGTTATTCAGATATATTTGAATGAATTGCATGACATTTGAAATTTGAAGTTCAAACTTGATTTTTGAAACAGAGCCCTAATGCCCGTTTACCTCCCATGTTTAGGAGCTGTGCATCTCACATCTTGACAAACTGATATTGACCTATGGCCACACTACCGCCCTCCTGGAAATTGGACAACCAGAGGTGAACTTTCATTCATTCATTCATTCATTCATTCATTCATTCATTTATCTAATTAATTTACTTTAGTCAACAAACCAACTTTTGATGGAAGGATAAATGGAAGGAAAAAAACATTTGTGCTAATGATCTTATATTTTTTTAATTCCAGGAATTGGCTCAAGCTAAAAAGCAATTCAACAAGATTAAGGATGATGCAGGAAGGGAATTTCAGTGTTTGGTATACTATGGAATGGGAAAAGTGCTATTTAAAGAGAACAGGTACGAACACCCTACAACATATAAATGAATACATTTCATATACAGAACGACTAATTTGCTTCCAGAACATTTCTTAAATTGTATTCTTTTGGACAGGTTTTCCGAAGCTTTAGATGAGTTTAATAAAGCCTTACTCATGGTTAAACGACAGATCGTACCTGGGAAATTAACCTGGCCCACAACAACGATTACAGTCCAGGAAACCCATACGGATTATTTAAAGGTATCTCAGTATTGCAGATGTTAGTGTTGTTCATCCCTGAAACTGAGATGAATAGGAATGGTAGCAAAACTTTTGAAGTGCTTTTCGCCATGTTACTTATTTCTGAATTATAATTTCATTGCTGTTTTTCTTTTATAGGATCGTATGGAGGAGTACATAGAGATGTGCAAGTTTCCTCCAAGGCCAGATGCAATTTGTCGACATCAGACATGTTTGGTTATTTCAAAAATTGAGATCTACTTCACGGACTCAGATTTCAAGGTATGGCATTAACGTGCGAACTCTGGTAAGCTCACACAGTTTGTAGATGGATTCCTGATCCCTTGCGTGCATTTTTCATTTTTAGTCAAAGTTGTCTCTCTCTCTTTCATTCATAAAAGGAATACTCACTGTGACCTGTTCATTAAAATTGAATTAGGTAATTTCCCATTGCATCACAAAACAAGGCACAGTTTGCAAGGCACAGTAAATGTGATATGAACCTTGGAGGCCTGTAAAGTGTGGAAAAGAGTCTCCTAATCCATGCGCTTTTCTCTGATTTCAGGGGTTCATCAGACTTGTGTGCTGTCAAAGCTGCAACGTAGAGTTTCACATTAGCTGCTGGAAGAAACTCAAAGCCACTTCGTTCAGTGACAAGACTGATAAGGTGCAACACAGTGCGCCCCTTGAAAACACCTTTACTTTTTTTCAGCCACTTAAATGTACTGTAATGTAGGGCACTAGTAATAGCATAGGTTTTTCTTTTTTATTATTACTGATAGCAACTCATGTGCTGTATGTAAACATGTATGTAAATTTAGAATGGTTTGTAACTTATAATTTTTTGCTACCTGTCCATGTAATAATGTGGCAAGTGTTTTAATGGGAATTAACCATTCTATGCTAAATGTTTAGTGTGCTGTTGCAAATAATTGAGAGTAGGCTGGTCTGTTACTGTTTGTTGAACTTCATCAGAATCACAGCTAAATTTTAGCGTATCAAAGCACTGGGTCTCTCTAAAGTTACTGATTTTTCCCTACAGGAATTCCTCCAGCTGCCATGTTTCACTCCAGATTGTGTCGGAAACATCTGCCAGATTGTGATTTTTGGTGCGACCGGTCTGGTGAAATGCGAGGTGTGGATTACTAGCCGCTTGTTTCATACACGGGTTCCTGCTGCAGTCAGTTTGGCTCTTACAGGATAGACTGACTTAACAGTAATGTCAGAGTGAATTTCGATTAGCAAAAATGTTTGTCTGCAGTGAAAGACCAAAAAAAAACCTTTAAGTGTTGTAGTGATGTGTAGTTTGTTTTGGATTCTGCGGTATTTGAACTCGAGCTTGCTGTTTAATTAAAATTTTGTTACAAATTTGAATCTTTAGCAGCAGAATTAACTTACGGTGTATTTATACACATTTACGCCATTTTTACAGTCAGCCATGAAAGTACCTTTAATCCCCTTTTCCTTCAGTTTGAGTCTTCTGTTGCAAAAAGCACAGCTCCCGTCAAACAGAAGGTCAAACAGAAGTGTACGAGGTGAGATTCCACCCCAGGTTTGGCCCCACAGTTCACTTTGCGTTATAACATCCTGTAGTCTAAACCGGTTGCTTCAATCTTGCTAGGCAACCATTTAAGCTGGATACAAGGTCATGTCTATATTGTTAGTGTTTGTACCGTGCTTGTATCGCTCTGGAATGTGCAGTATCTCTTTCCTCATTGTAAATGTGTCCATCTCAGCCTGAAAAAGGTGAAATCGAAGGAGGAGCGGAGGCTGAAGAGAAAACAGCACAGACAGGCAGAGTTTCTGACTAAGCAGAGAGCCAGTGAAGAGAGATCCTCACAAGAGGATAGCAAATCGGAAGATGGCCACCAAAAGAAAGGTACCATGCTTATATGTTTGTTTGATTAGTGAATGATAAGGAAAGCTGGGGTTCTGTTTGTGTTCAGGCAGCAGATGTGGTTATGAACCTGGAAATAGGGATTTAGGGAATGTCATAGGGAAATAGGAATGTCAAGCCACATGTGATGGTTCTGTACGCTGTATACTGTATAATGATGTTATACTTGGCGAGACACTATGTAAACACTGGTGGTGAGTCTGTGAGAGACGCACTCAGTCTGTGGCTATCGTCCACTTCCTGTTAAATACATCATTTCCACCCTGGTTTCCATGTAACAGGACAGATATTTATAAGCAATCATTTTCAAATGGCCTTTGAATGGGACAGATTGATGTATGAAGTGTACGAACAATATGTTAAAATGTTCATCAGAAATCGGCAAATCAGAATTTCTACTCTGCCCATTCGACCTTAGGGCAAATACGAATCAAAGTATATCGTGTGATTGACACAGGGTGAATACTTCTTTGTGACTGGTTACATTTGTATCCAGGGATCCCCCAGACAGCTCCTTCCCAGCTCCCAGCACACCTGTACCAGTGTTCGGTATTCGGTGTTCAGTGCTGAGAAGGAACAAAAATACGGACTGTCCGGGGGTCCCCGAGGACCGGATGGAGAAATACTGCTCTAGTATATTTTTAATTTGGTAATTGTAATACTATTTTTGATTGACACATTCTTTACTATGCAGCGCCACCCCAGACCTGGCTGACGTCTGGTGACCGGGTTCTCCACCAGATAAATGAGAACAGGCAGCTGTTTAAAGGCGAGAGCCCCGATATTTCCGTGTTCGCGGGAAGCCTTCGACCCTGGATAGATTTCAACGCAAATAAGGAACAAGCGAATACGGTAGCTGCCTGGAAGGTGCCGGAGACTCTGGAAGATGCAGTGAATCTGGTGCTGGAGAGGAAGAACAGGGTTTGGGCCCGAGTGTTCATCCAGGCCCTGAGCAGGGCTGCCGGCGTGAGCCAGAAGCTGGCTGAGTGGGCGGCCCTGCTGAACGGTGCAGGTGAGCAAAGCTGCCCGGCCTTCCGCGTGCTTACAGACGGCCCTCAGTTACGACTGCCCTGTACATTTTTCCCTTTTTTTGTGTGAAACTGAGATCAGTACCTAATTAGAATCAGAATGGAATGTCTGTCACTGTACTGTATATGTACAACAAAACCCTGTGTGCTTTCCCACCAATTCTGATTATTATATATAACTGTAATTTGTATAATATACAGTGTGGGCCAAAAGTAAGTATATGGTTTTTATTTTAAAACGTAAAGGCCAGCATTGGATCAGGCGATGTGGCCTTGACTGGCCACCACATTCACATGGCCTGACATCCATGGACTATTTCTTTGGGGTCTAGTAAAGGAGAAGCCCCACACAGTGGATGACTTAAAGGAGTTCATCTCGCAAGCATTTGTGGACATTGATGCTGAGTGGGATTTCTGTGCTGATGTATGTGAGTGTGTCAGGGACAGGCTCCAGGAACCTATCAACGTTGACGGTGGGCATTTCGAACACCTAATCAGTACCGTTAAATAAAAACTACTTACATACTTTTGACCCACCCTGTATATAGCTGAATAGTGAACTAAATCGCAGTAGTGTAGACTCATTATTTGGGAGTTACAGGCAGCTTTGGTGTATGTGCAGATATATTCAAGAGTCTCCCATGAGCTCTTCCTCCCCAACATTTCATGCGATGCCCATGTGCCTTGCAGGCTTGGAGGCGGCGCGGGAGTTCATAGAGCGGCACGCAGAACACCTGGAGGAACTGGACCTGGCCCCTCTCCTGGCCTTTCAGCCACTGCGCGACGCCATCATGGAGAAGACCGGAGATCTGCCCAGTTTGCTTGTGGGAGCCGCCACCACCGTGACAGGCTGCCTGAGGGCTGCCGGAGATCTCGAGGTTATGCGTCTCTTCATCTGGGTCCTAGAGGAGAACAGGGAGAAGTTTGTTTCCTGCCATCAGGTGCTTAATACGTTTTTTGAGATGGGTAAGTGTCACTTTGCTCTGACCTGTATGTTACATGATTAGGCAGTGTTTGCCTACCCGATCCTCAGAGACCCACAGACAGTCCGCGTTTTTGCTCCCATTTGGGAGCTGAGAGGGAGCAAAAACATGGACAGTCTATGGGTCCTCAGTGATTGTATTGAGAAACACTGTGATAAGGTGTTCATTTTTATTTTTATTTTTTTTCGTTCTATAAGCTTTAAAATACCATGCTGTTTTCTGTATTGCAGACTGCCTTTGTGTAGTGAATAAAAAGATGGAGAATGAAAATCAAATTGTAAGTATATCTGTCTACACTGAACTGGGAGGTCACATTTACCAGTCACTGAGCCAGGAAACTGCCAGAAGGGGGAATTCATGGACTAACTATAGTGAGGACAATGGAAACAAGCAGATCTCTTGCTCTTGCTCTTGTTTGATTTGTTCATTTGTTTTACAGAATTCTTCTATTAAGAGTAAGAACAGAAATAGAAAAAAGAAACAAAAAGAATCAAAGGTAAGCTAGAGGGTCATTTTCGTGAACAATATTGTTTTTCTTAGACATAACAAAATGAAGGGCAAAATGATGGTTTTGTTTGTCTCGCAGTCTATAATGGTATTTCCTGGATCAAGAGGAGGAACTCTAAGAGAGGAGGATGAAGATTTATTCTTTGAAGAAGATTCTCTGTGAGTCCTGCATGACCTCCAGGTTTCCTGAGCTTTCAGTGGCATTATGTTTCCCTGACTGTTGCTTGTTGTTTCCCAACAGAGGACTTTTAGACAGTAATTATCCCTTTTTTGTGCCCGAACACCTTCGCCCTCAACTAGAAGAATTTGAAGGACAGTATAATAATAATCGATTCAAGACAATTTTGGACAACAATATTAGAACAGATCCTACTAAGGAGAATTTATATGAGTAAGTGAATGTTGTTCATTCTCTGATTTGTCCCTTGAGTGACGTGATTTTTAAAAGAAAATATTTACATGATTCTTCCGGCCCACAGCTATTTTGCTCAGATCCTGGAGGAACATGGTCCTTTAGATGTCCACGACCCACTACTTGTGGGAGAGTTGGATAATTTCCCCTGGGAGGCACGACTGTTGATTCAGGAGTCAGGCGGGCTAGAGGGCTTCCTCCTTGGGTCCTTACGGTTCTCGACAAACGGCACTCTGGTTGGTCTGACGACACATGCGTCTTCGTTCCTGGACCAGAGAGAAGAGCCTGTAGTTGACAACTTGTGCCCCTTGCCCACCTATCAAGAGGACAGTAACATCAGAGGCCCAACCCTAAACCCATCTGCCAAAGAATTTACACCCTTATACTCTGAAATCTATACATATCTTCCTGGTGAACCTGCAGTCTTTGATCAAGGGATTAATGCTATAAATGTCAGTGGCACGTATAATGGAGATATTTCAGAGGGTTTTGCATATCCAGTTTACTCTGAAATGTATATTAATGAGACTTTTAGTAATGTAGAATGTATAGCTGCCTCAGAGACCAACCAACATGCTAAGAAAACTTGGATGAGAAGTGTACCGGTACAGGTCAGTATTCTTGGTCTGAAGACAGGCACAAGTTGAGGAGGCCTTTTCCGGTAATAATGCGTACCCCTGTTCTTTGTTTCCCCTGTAGACGTTTAGTAAAAGTAAAGATGCTGTTTTGGTTAACACAGAACCATATGAGCCATTTGAAAGGGATAAAGTAAGTATCGAAACATTGAGGTGATTCATTTGAAAAGTGCTGTGTGACTTATTACATTTTTTTTTTTTTTGCATTTTCAAACCCCTTCTGGAATTCCATTGAAGTATTTAAATTGAATACTGTTCTTCAGCCGTCTGCACTGGTCACTTTATGCATCAGTTGCTCATTAGAGTGGAAGAACTGCATCTACTGTGTACTATATACACCAACTGCCCTTTCACTGCAAGCTCTTTGGAAGTACATCTTTAAAATGAGATGATGTACAGTCAACTCCACTGCACAGCCCAAGTTGAAAGTTGCACCTTGTGCATCATATTTATTAATTCATTATTTGTCTTGTGCGTCTAACTTGCATAGTTTTTGTGTAAAGCAGTTCTTAAAGTGTTTGATAAACACTATATTGTTGCAACTGTATGTCTATTTTGAGACGTCAAAGTTGGACTTGACTTAAACTTGTGACGTTTCAGGGAGACATGATTAAAAAAGAAAAATATATCAGTCAGCTTCAAAAGCAAATAATGCAAGCAGAAGAGGGTTATACAAAAGGGAGGCAGTTGAGAAAGGAGCGCATCTCATCTCTGGAAGAGGAGCTGATGGAGATTAATCAGAACATCGAGGTACGTTTGGGGGTGCGGACGGTTCCATTTTCCATGAGCCAGCCATGTGGGGAGATGCCGTTGCTTGAATCTTGGCGTGCCCCCCCCACCCCACCCCGGCAGATCGGCAACAAGGAGCTGGATATATTCCACAAGAGACTGGAGGAGGAGGTGCGGAAGGACCAGCAGGAGAAAAAGGTCAACCAGGAGACGCTGAAGGCCTTGAAGAACGAGCTCAAGGAGCTGGCGGCGGCGCGGGAGACGTGAGTGTTACGGGGTGGGACGACATGGGGGGGGGTGGGGGCTTCTGTGACGGACGGCGTGTCACAGACGCAAATCCCCTAGTGTCAGGAGTGTGTGAGTACATCCGAAAGATTGTTAGTGTTAACAAATTGAATGTTTTTTTTTTTGCCTCCTGCAGCCTTTTAAAAAATATTAAAGAGAAGAGAATGGAGTATGAACAACAGTTCAGTGAGATCTTGGACGAGAGGCAAGTTTCCTTTTAATGTGAGAGATGAGTGGTTTTATAATGGCACTTTATTCCCCACAATACTCCAGTAATGAAAGTTTTGTATTTTGGGGATCACTTGCATCCCCCTTTTTTTCCAAATGCCAGCTAGTACATAAGAATATATACAAGTTGATGACCATTAGGAGTCAGTCTTTGAGCAGAAGATCACCCTAGATGATGTGAATCTTACAGGAACCAGTCTGAGGCTGAGAAACTGAGTGTGGAAGATGAGGTGAAGCGGTACCAGGAACTATGTGCACGTGCAGCCGCAAGGTCACTGGCGGCTGAGGTAATGTGCCCCGTCTCTGCCGCTGACGGGGTCAGGTGAAACACGCTTTGCTTCTTGGTCCCTTATACGGCGTTTCTCTATCTCAAGGTGACCATGCTGGACTGCCGACGTCAGTGCGGCCTCCAGGGCTTGTACAGATACGTATCGGAGAAAGAGGCCGTCCTCACCCACCTGAAGGAGGTGGGCTGCAGGTAAATGACGTCAGTCAGCTCTGTCATTGTGCCCGTGTACAACGAAATGAAGAGGTAGGCTCTCAGTGCAAGTATCGCGCATAGTAATACTGCTAAAATAGACATCAGAAGAGATTAAAGAAACACTTTGCCAGTGTGGCGATTTGCTGCTATAACACGTGCCCAACAGCAGGGGGCGAAGAGCTCATAGTTGGGGTGCATGTGGGTGAGGTTTTGTGTTAGATAATATAAATATCTTGGGAGAAATATGGTGCATACGGCAGTGAGGTACATAAAGTGCAGACAGATCAAGAGAGAGTGCAGAGGTGGTACACATACTGCAAACATAAAAAGTACACCGTACACTAACAGAACATTCTGAAAGGAAATATTAGGACATAAACAGAAGTTTAAAAATGAAATTAATGGAAGTGATGTGTGCAATCATACATGCAAACAAACAGCACTGGACTTTCCCTGTGTCAATGATAGGATGCTTCCTAGCTTTTGGTTGGGGGAGGGGCGCGGTGCTCCATTAGGTCCTCTTGTATTGCCTGAACGCAGCAGCAGCGTTTGAAAGCTGCTGCTGTTGACACTGGTATCTTTCTGCTTGCAGGGCCAAATCACCCGAAGTTAGCAAAGCTCTGAACGCCTGGCAGGAAGTTCTGCAGGATGCAAAGGACAAAATCCTCAGGACCGAGGTGGGTGCAGCTCTGTCGCGCTTCGCCCCTGGCAGTTTGTAGCCATCTTGGTCCTTGAAGTGAAACTGTGTGACTTGCATGACCTGACAGGAAATGCCTCGGGTTGGCTTAACCTGCAAGATAGATAAATGTGTCATCTGGAATTTATGAATTTGCAGTTTCAGAATGAGTTGTCTGCAGCTTATTTAGTGAGGAACTCAATGAAGTACAATAATACTCATTCATCATTAAATAATCCCTGGTTAATATAGCAGAAGGCAGCCCGGGTGGGGAATGTAAATTCTTAGGATGTTGTGATGCATGTGATGATATTTAGCCACAAATCATTTTGACGCGATTGTATATGTAGGACATAGACATCAGTGCTGGCCGGTATATCGGTTCATACCGAAAACCGTTTATTATTATTATTGTTATATGAATTTTTCTTATACCGCAATACCGGCTTAAATAGCCTACACAACGTTCGGAAAGTGCCGCAGCTGCAAACCGTTTAATGGGGGACGTTTTTCACTGCTGCGCCGCTAAAGATGTACCGCGAAAGGTCAGAAACGGAACATATAGCTGATGCTGGAGTTGAAAATAATGAGACACTGGGGTTGTCAAAAATTGATTCTCGGATACTAATCGATATAAAAAATTTGTATCTTATTAGATACTCATTTTTCACCATTATTGATACCAACAGTGCGGTGTTCGCCTCATTCGCCATACTTCGCACAGCACCACTACAGCGCAGACGTGTGTGCACGCACGAACACACTCCCGCAGCCACTTCCCTCCTCTCAATGGCCGCTGAACGCATTCGCGCTGGTTAATGCTCGCATGCCAGTTTGACTGAATGTGGCATATGCTGCAGTTGAAGGCACTTCGCAAGCTACTTTAGTGAGAAAAAAACACACACAAAAGTGCCGTTTTTGCAGACGAGCATGGAAAGGCTAAGGATGTCGATAAGCCTCCATACAAACAGTGCTACGAAGTCAAGTAGCACGTCAAACCTGGCGAAGCATCTTAAAGACCGACATCCCGGTCTTTACGGGAAATTTCGCGAGGTCAGTAAAGCTTGCGTTCCAGCAACACTGAACTATTAAACACTTATCAAAAATGTTAACTTGACCGGCGCACACCTTAACATTAGCTGTTTATTTTATTTTATTTATCCTTTATTTTACCAGGAAGGTTCCATTGAGATACAATAACTCTTCTTCCAGGACGAAGATGGCAACAAATAAGAAAAATAAGACAAAAGTTTCATGTACATACATACAGAGATGATTAATATAAACACAAACTAAAACATATACAAATACTCAAACTCTCCAAAAATACCTAAAATAAAATTAATTCATATGAAACAATGACACTTCTTTGAGCTTAGAGTTTGAGATTTGTAAACACATTCAGAGAAGGCAAGTCTAAATTCAATATATTTTGTAATATATTCCACTCGTGGTGCATAAGAACAAAAGCCGGATTTGCTCAGTTCTGTGCGTGTGGTGGGAGGCTGAAGGAGACGTTAGACTGATAACGGGTTCTGTATGTATTGGTGCGGGATGTCAGCAAGCTACATATGTACTGAGGTCATTTGTAGGGAAGATTAAAATTAAAGCCTTTCAATAAAAACCAGGCAATGCATTTTCCTTCTAAGAAAAGGAAATCTATAAGCAGTTAGCCAATAAATATGTTAGCTGTCTGTTATCATTAAGTTAGCAGATAGGCACAGTGGCTAATAATAAAATAATATAGTTAATGTGGGAACAATACAAAAACGTAAAACAAAAATGTGTCCTGTAAAATCCTATAAAATGTGGTAAATGCCCAGTCATACTTCAAAAAGAAAATACTGTCATATATCGTGAAACCGATTATAACTTTGAAAAATACCGTGATATAAATTTTTGGTCATACTACCCAGCTCTAGTAGACATATATACGCGATAAGGTTTACGCACACTTTGGCTGTTACACATTTACTTGAAGATATTTCATAAATGTGTGCTTCTGCAAGCATCAAAGGCTGTAAATGCTGGGTTCGCTGTCTGCGGTTTCAGATCAACCTTTACACAGAAATGAAGACATCTTTCCCCATTGGGTGGCGGTAACGCTTATTTGACCCTGTGTTTTGAAACGTGCTCTTATCTCCTGTGATGAAGGCCAACTACAAGGAGCAGATGGAGCAGCTGCAGAAGGGAACCAGACTCTCCAGTCTGCCTCCGGTGTCTGTGCCCTCCCCTCTGCCGACCCCAGCTCTGCCGGTAAGGCTTGCCACCATTTTGAGATCTGCAGTGCCACCTTGTGGTTAAGAAGAAATATACTTTCTTAGGCCAGTATCTGTATTGCACAAGTGTAGGGATAGTTGAAACTATGAATCAGAATGAAAAGATTAAGTCCTCCAACCATGATCTGTTTCGGAAGGCCGCCTTTACAGCACCAGGATTGTATAAAAGCAGTACTCGTGATTAGATTAGGTTAGATATTAGATTAGATAAATTTAATTGATCTCAGGAGAAAATTCTTGTGTATACAGCAGGAAGTATGTAGAGCATGGACAAAAACGTATAGTGCAAAGACGGTACACAGTGCAAATAAGTAAATATGATGGAAACAAATTAAATACACAGTTCGCAAATAGAATATCCTGAAAAGCAGAGTACTACTTACGAACGAGATGCGTTTCAAATAGCCGTTCGTAACTTGAAATGTTCGTAAGTCGTTATTCAACATCATTCTAAGGGTATACGCAAGTACAAAGAAGTAGGATGCTGGGAGTACGCACGCTAGGCTGCTGCGGGGCGGGAGTAGCGGCCAGAAGTCGTACTAGGCGGAATTGGTGCACGGAAAAAAAATTATGTTGCGGACAGGAAACGGGAGCCCAGTGAACACAATTTGGACTTAAAGTCCTCTTCGTTCATATGTCTGAAAATTCGTAAGTAGAGGAGCGTCTGTATTATATGAAGGAGGAGGCCCCCCAGTACTGCTTCTTACACACCATGGTGGAATGAGCTGGTGGCTAAATGTGCTCCAGAATAGCGCCCCCTGCAGTGGATAACACATGCAGTTGCAGATGGCCAATCTTGTTGACACTCTGGTCAAGCTGAGAGGCGGAGAAGGGAGGTGTACCATCAGCCAGTCTGTGACGCTGACTGAAATATGCTGTGCGTGCGAGCTGTTCTTGCGGTGAGGCTGGTAGAGAACAACTGCAGATGTGATGTGGGTTTAACCAGGCTGAGCTATCCCTAAAAAAACAACCTGTGCTGCAGATCTTTGTTTAAAGCACTATCACCTCACACGACACACATATACTGTGGGTTTGCACTAACAGTACTAATGCTAATCAGTGATTATACTGCTGTCTGACTTGGTCCAATAAACCTGACCTGAGAAGCCAGTACAATCTAAAATAAAGCCTTTCAATGTCCTTGAATAACAGATGCTGTTGTCCAAAGCAACATACCGTGGTAAAAACACTCTGCTGTTCACGTCCTTAGAAAGAATAAGAATATAGCGTACTAACTACATAGCTCCGGGAATTGGTATCACTTACCGTCCAAATGGGTGGTATACCGGTTCATATCACAAACCGTTTTTTATTATTGTTATTGAGTCATGAGGTTGTCAAAAAATCGATTCTCAGATACTAATCGATATAAAAAATTAGTGTCTGATTAGATACTCATTTTCACCATTATTGATACCAACAGTGCTGTGTTCGCCTCATTCGCCACACTTCGCACAGCACCACTACAGCGCAGACGTGTGTGCACGCACGAACACACTCCCGCAGCCACTTCCCTCCTCTCAATAGCCGCTGAACGCATTCGCGCTGGTTAATGCTCGCATACTGAGTTGGCCGAACACGGCATATGCTGCAGTTGAAGGCACTTTGCAAGCTGCTTTAGTCAAAAAAAAAAAAAAAACGCAATAGTGCCGTTTTTGCAGACGAGCATGGAAAGGCTAAGGATGTCGATAAGTCTCCATGCAAACAGTGCTACAAAGTTGTGGCGACGAAGTCAAGTAGCACGTCAAACCTGGCGAAGCATCTTAAAGACCGACATCCCGGTCTTTACGGGAAATTTCGCGAGGTCAGTAAAGCTTGCGTTCCAGCAACACTGAACTATTAAACACTTATCAAAAATGTTAACTTGGCTGGCGTACACCTTAACATTAGCCGTTTATCTATAAGCAGTTAGCCAATAAACATGTTAGCTGTATGTTATCATTAAAGTAGCTAGGTGCAGTGGCTAATAATAAAACAATATCGTTAATGTGGGAACAATACAAAAAAACCATAAACAAAATGTGTCCTGTAACATCCTGTAAAATGTGGTAAATGCCCAATCATACTTAAAAAAAAAAAAAACATCGTTATATACGGTGAAACTATCGTGATATAATTTTTTGGTTATGCTGCCCAGCTTTAGTCTGCAATAACGCTGTGTCGTCAGTGGGTGGCCAACGCAAATCTAGCAGGACCTGGACCGCTGCATAGAATCGTGTGTGTGACACTATGGGTTATGAGGCTGCAAGGTGATCGTATTACATTTGCTCATGGGAGTTTTACTTGTTCTGGGAGCAGAAGGAAAAATGATTGGTTCAGATTGTAGGGGACGTGGGTCCAAGCAACTAGTGGAGGCAGGACCAAGATATCTGATTGGTTAGTTCTACTCCTCTAGTTGCTTTGACCCCCTCCTCTACAATCTGATTAATTGTCTCCCTGTAAAAATCCCATGAGCATCATATTTTAGCCCAAGAGCAAGGCCTTTAACCCCAAAAACAGCTCCAGGACATCGGACACATTGGCTCGTTTGCTCTTGCCTGCTTTGCCTGTGTATTTATGTCTTACAGGACAGCATGATGGGGGAAAACTAACCCTGACCTTCTCTGGTATCATAGCACTGGGACCAAAATCTGCTTACTGCATAAGCTGCTTACTACATTCCTCTCCATTCAGTTCTACTGCCCATTTGCAGTGCCCATTGTGTCCATGTCTCAATATGTCATGCTTAAATGTCCACATAGTTATATTTGATTTATTACTATTTTTTGCACTATGACTAACAACACTGGAATTTTATCTGTGTGTGTGACCCAAGTGTCATACAGCTGAAGATAACAGATATTTTGACTTGAAGAGTTCTTATCAGCCTGTTCTTGTACAATGACGTCTTGTGCTTATTTTATGAAAGTGGTTCCTATATCTAGTTCAGTGTGCCGCGTCATGTGACTAAGTTGGTGCGCCCCTACCCTCTCGTCCCCCGCAGCCCTTCGCCAGCCAGGGATCCGCTGTTCGCTACCCGAGTCCACGGCTCCCATCAGCCGCTACACATGTCACCCTGCCGCCAGTGAGACTGCAGCCCGTGCACAGAGGGTCTCGACCCCCGACCGCCGTGGCCCCCCCGCAACCTGACCCCTTCCAGGGCAGAAGTGGCTTGCATCCCGACATTCCAGTCAGTCCATGGGATGGTACCCAGGGTGTGAGCCTGGGGCAGCAGCCGCAGGTTCCCAGGGCCGGCCCCCAGCATCCGGCAACTGTCTTCGAGAAAATCATTGACCAGCTAGTCGTAATGTTCCCCCACTATAGCAGGTTAGTAGGGAGCCTATCGCATGCTGTTACTAGGGGTCAGTGTGGCTAAATGGGTTAGGCCTCTGTATCTGTGATCAGAATGCTGCTGGTTTGAATCCCGTTGGGTCCTTGAGCAGGGGCCTTAATCCCCGAAAAATGCTCCAGGGGAGCTGGAAGGATCGCTGACTCTGCACCCTTTCTCCAAGCCTCACTCTCACTCCTATGTATGGGTATCAAAGGGAGAGTAAAATGGGATATGCGACTAGAGGCATTCCAGTGTTTTTTGTAGAAGCAGCAAATAGCTCTAAGTTGGTGCAGCAGGAGAAATGAGCAAAGCATCATTCATGTTTCAGACCCGTGCTAAGCAGGTTCATCCAGGAGGTGCGCTCTGCCAATGGGGGTTATCTGAACACCCTTACCTATGACGTAATCATCAACAGAGTGGTTCAGAAGATTCTAGACTATCAGGAAAACACCAGGGTAAGCGGAACCCCTGTATCTCCTCCCTTTAAATACTAAATGCCTGAAATTTTCTGTTTCAGTTAATTGAGTTCAATTAGCTATGAAGCATTTGATAAGACATTAGTTAAGGCATTGTGGGTATTAGTTGTTTGGTTCAGGGTGACTGCAAACATGGAGCCATGTGCCATAGGCCATGACCGTGGAGATGGTCTCCCTGTGTCCCCAGGAACAGATGAGCGCCACGCACGGCCTGGGAGTCCGAGAGTTTCTGCCAGGGTGTCGGTCCCCAACGCCAAGGTGCGAGTCACCAGTATCTGGCAGGTCCTCCACTGCACCCCCGCGGGCCTGGAAGAGCATGGAGATGCATAAGCGGCCTGGGTCTCAAGCGGTGAGGCTGCTCTCCGGATCCATCTGCGGGCTTCACACTGACTTACAAATGTTTATGTATCAGTGCAAGACGCCCGAAATGCTGGAATGTATGTATTTGTTTGGCTTATAACCTGAATTTATGCAGTGGCCTTAATTAAGACTCCTTGATCACCCATAGTTGAATGTCGAAGATCCCTGTATCATCTGCCACGAGGAGATGTCCGCAGAGGACCTCTGTGTCCTGGAGTGTCGGCACAGCTTCCACAGAGAGGTGAGCGTGTTCCCCCCCCCCCCAAGAGGGCACGGCTGCTTGTGAACCCTAACCCATGGCCTTTGCTGACACCATACGCCCCTCTCTTCCTATCCCCAGTGCATCAAGTCCTGGCTGAATGAGCAGATGACCTGCCCCACCTGCAGGGACCACACCCTCCTGCCAGAGGACTTTCCCCAACTTCCGGACAGGCCGCGGAGGGGCCCCCCCGCTGCCAACTCCTTTCACTTCTCCTGATCTCTCTTCCTGTGCACTCCACATAAGGGAAGTGACACGTGGTGGGAAATATCGTGACCAAAACAGTCATGCACTTTTTTTTTTTAAAATCTAAAGGAAAGGAAATCCACTTACCTCCCCTCCCCCTCCTGTGCCTGTTTTTAAAAAACCCTCTGTATTAACATGCAGTGTCAAATAATCCATGTTTTAATGCTGTGGCGATAAACATCAGCAGTTACACTGCTATGCTGAGGATGTAGCTCCTTTTATGTTTCCTTAAATATTAACAAGTTCACTTTATCTTCAAGGTTTACAACATATGTGCTTCATAGAAGAGCAGAGGAAGGGCGCGGTGTGCTGTGAGATTTTAATATGCCGTATAGCTTTAAGCTCTCATGTACCATTGTTTATTTTTTTTTTCCTTTATTAAATTCAACGTGAATTCCATTCCGTGTTTGTGGGTCATTGGCACGTTACAACTCCGCATGCAGAATTTCAGGACTTGCATTATTTCTTATTTATTCTCAAGTCGCAGCCAAATTATTTTACATAAAACAGTGCAGTGATAGTAAACAGAACATCAGGTATCCCAGCTTAGGTGTATTGATTTCGGGACGGTTGGATGAGGTGAACCTGTCCATGTCAACCGGGCCCGTGCTGGCGGGACAAACACACCCTGCAACCCACTGACTGCTCACAGCCCACCCAGTCCTAATGGTGTTATCCCCACTTCTACCTGTCAGTAATGTTTCCTGCATATGGTTTCAGGTATAAATTTTAATGCGCTCATACAGAATGGGTCCAGCATGTATGGGTCTTTCCTCCCTCCTCCATCCCCACCCTCACATCCATCCAATGCAGTCTGACATTTCCCAGAGGTCGGGGCTCTCCCCCGACCCTCAGGGCTCCGCCTTTTGCATCTTGCTCCGGACGCTGATTCGCCTGAATCTAGCATTAAGGTTACGTTTGCTATGTTAGATCAGTCTGAGAATCTCGATCATCTTCTATAATCATGATGTATAAGTACAAGTGAACATTTTTTTGTTTTTATATATATATATATATATATATCTATATCTATATATCTAGTCCTGAATTTCACGGGTGTTGATGTCCGTCCCAGAAGTGCCATTCGGGAATCCATAGGTCCGGAATCCGGTTCAGACCCGGCACAGTTTCAGAGGAAAATTCTCCGTGATCAGGTGGTCATCGTGCAGAACTATGACGACGTTCACTTCAAATTCTAGAGGAGAAGACAGACACAACTGGCTCAGACAGGGACCAGCTCTGCCGTGCCTGGTACCTCTCCCCCCCCCAATGCAGTGGCTGTTTGTTGCCACCTCCAAAACAACGTGGCGTATAAAAATTCATGCTTTGAGTGGCGGTAACCGCTACTGGTTTCAGGGTAACAGCCTAATGGTTATTTTTATGATGACGACTTATAATAAAAATGCCAAAGCAAAATTTAAGAACATCTGCATAATTAAGCCCTACCAACTTTGAAGTTAGTGGTTTCCAGCGTAGGACAGGTGAAGAGCCTGGGAAAGACCATGTATATGGGGATGGGGAGGCTGTGGCAGACGTCACCCTCGGCGATCTGAATGTTCTGGATCTCTGTGGCATCCCGGGCGTAACCCTCTGCACAGCCTGCAGTCACAACGGGGGGGGGGGGGGGGGGGGAAGTCAGCCGATCCGTTTGTCCAGTAGCACACGTACCTATGCAATGTATACAGATACGCTCCATGTTTTGTGCTCTTAACACCAGGTTATGCGTCTTTGTGCATCGGCCTTGGATGTTAGCATTTCCTGAACGGCAGCCCTGTTTTTTTTGTGCTGTGTGAAATTCACCTTGTGAAGTATGTTGCTGAAACGGGGGTCACAGAGGGGCACGTTCAGTTCTGTGGTCATTTTTGAGGCAGTACTTTTGTGGCGTTTATCAACTATCCTAATTGTCCAGCTGTCCCTGTGGGTGAATTCTGACGAGGCCACTGCAGCTTCTCCATACTCGGCGTATGCCATCATCATCGTTGACCCTGTTCCCCTTGACACCAAATCATTCAGTGTTCTTATTGCCTGCAACTGCAATTTGACTCTTTGGCCCAGGGATAGTTTATCTTAGGCTGTGATAGTTGCCTCACACTGCTTTGAAAACTTGCATACCACAGTACTGCTTGTCAGACCTCTTTTACAGCTCGCACACACGCTAAGTGGCATTCACCCTGGCATGACTTTGCAGCCATTTGTAATTGAGATCCAGTCAATACAAAAGTCCTTTGATGTGAGGTTCCTGTTATTTTTTTCTATCCTCAAATACAGTACAAGTCAAAAATCAGGACACACCTACTGAAAATCATTTGTTTTTCAACAAGATAATGACCCTAAACACACTTGAAGGTTATGTAAGTACTGTTATCACATGCATCAACTGCAGATCATCAACTTTTACTGGGAAGTAAATGTTTATGAATGACCCATTCTGATACATATTGTACTTTTCTTAAAAACAGGATGATGTTCTAATGAATAAGGAAAGATTAACTGACTGACGTAGGAACTCATGTAAGGCTTATGCATTCAGTGATTCATTTCTATTCAATATATTTATTCCATCAAAGGATCTACCTTGATGTTTTGCCCTTGATTTCCACAAAAGATGGAAATCTGCAAAAACAGGCCCATCAAAATCGATCGTGACACAGAGTCTCCACGAGTGCCATTTTGCACACCAGTTTTCCATATCGTTCCCACACGCTCTCTGCCTTTCTAGTTGCAGGTTAGCATAATGGACGTCAGACCTGGGGAGGGGGGGGGGGGGACTCACCACAGGTCTCCACCCGCACAAGCTGCAGCTCAATGCTCTTGATGGGCACCTCCGACATCTCCACGGTTAGCTCGCCTGTCAGGGGCTGCGTTATGATGCAGCTGGTTGCATCCAGCCGGCCTCGGATCATAAACTTGGGCAGAGCAGTCCTCTGGGTAAACAGAACCAGACAATGCTAAACACAAGGTTAAAGGTATGGGCCAGTGCCAGTGACCCATTTCAGTGCATATTCCCTGGGCAGATCCCAGGGCATCTCACAGAGATCCAGCAAGCATTCCGGCACTAAATAAAGTGCATGGAAAAATGATACTCTACTAACCTAGATGAGAACAATCATTCTCATTTACTCTACATTCTACACAGCCAATCAGACATCAACATGGGATATCATTTGCTTCAGGTAGGAAGCTGCCTCCATTGCAGCTGGGGCAGGGGGTGAGAGGGGAGTGGCTGGGATTTTTATCTATTTGTTTTATTTATTTAGCATTTTCAGGACCAAATGAGAGTACACTTCACTACACGTTGTACTTGTATAACTGTGTATGTTACAAATAAAGAATTTTGGAACCTGGGTTCGTGTCTTTGCCAGGGTTCCACATGTGTGGAGTTTGCATGTTCTCCCTGTGTCATCAGGGGGGTGTCCCCTGGGTACTCCAGTTTCCCCCCACAGTCCAATAACAGGATGAGGTTAAATGGAGTTACGTGTGTGTATGAGTAAATGGTGTGTGAGTGTGCCCTGTGATGGGTTGGGCGCCCCATCCTGGATTGTTCCCTGCCTTGCGCCTGTATTCTCTGGACCCCCCGTCACCCTGAATAGAATAAGCGATTTCAAAAAATGAATGCATGAAAGAATGGGTGGGTGGATCTAGAGAGTCTGAAATCTAGTGATGTGTGGCTCTATGGGTTGTCATCAGAAGGTTTCTTGTTGAAATCCCACGCTTGATTTCTTTGTCGGGCCCTTGAAAAATGCTCCAGGGGCACTGGATGGACGGCTGACCCTGTGATCTGACCCCGAGCTTTATTCTCACCTCTACCTGTGTCCAATGTACTTGGACAAATGGCAAATAAAGATTTATGTTTCAACTCTCTTTGAAATTGCAAAGTGCCAGGATGGCGTTTGTCTATGGTGGTTTGCTCTTACTGATGGTTATGCATAATTCTCTGTCAGCAGATGCATCCACACATGTGACACAGACAGAAGGGCAGGTTTGTCTCGCAGTTTGTGCTTTAGGCACCTTTCTTTGCCCCCAGGAGACAGGGCCTACCTCTCTGACGTTCTGCAGTGTTTCGGGGGTGATGTTGAAGTCGACCGGACTAGGCTGGAGCTTTCCGTTTTGTGGCTGTTTAGGGTCAGGGTAGGGTTATGGTTAGCAGATATCAGGGAACTTTTATGAATTTCGGACAGCGTCATGACGAATGTGCAAGATCTTACCTGACAATGGACCATGAACTCGCATGTCTTGGTCAGGTCTTTAGCCAAGAGCGACCGCTTCATATCACAGCGCAGAGTGTACTAGGGTAGAAGCCATACTGGATTATGTGTATTAAAATTTACTGTATGACTCCCCTCAAACCCATCATGCTACACTCCTAATAAAACTTTAACATCAGCAAATGGGTGGATGACAGGACATGAATATTTTCATCCATTTTTTAAAACTCCTTTAATAAATACATAGCATGCCTGATATTACTGTATGGAACCTCTTTGATGTGAATATATCTTCAATACAGTCAAATAATATACAGTTTTGACATTTTTGTATGTCCAAAAATGCCAATGGTGCAACCGTGTGAACACATGCAGAGTAAGAAAATATTCAAATAGGTATTTAAGTAATTTAAAAATTAAAATAATTCTATGTTTGAAACCTTTAAATTCAAAACACTGAGTTACTGGCGAATTTTCACTGCCTCCTCATTACAGGTGGCGAAAGAAACCTGCCACATTTACATGCCTTATTTTCATTTTAAAAGAGGGCATGAGTTACAAACATCAAGAGCGATGGAATCAGCATCGATTCTGACAGCTTCCTTCAGCCAGTATCTTTATCTTCAGTTTTTGCACTTTAGATGAGAATGATGTCGAGAAGACCATGTTTTCAAAGTGTTTTCCCTTCTCCGCTCAGTTTCCAGAAAAGCGAGACAACAAGCTTTCCGGAGAGGCAGACGTCAATTAATCCGTGCTTTCCATCTCTACCAATTGCTCGCTGTTAGCTAAATTTAGAAGCGGATGCAAGAGAGGACTTCAACACCGGTCTTGTTTCCAGAAGATTCTGACACAACAAAAGGCTCCCCTAATGACCGTCAGGGCGGAGCCTGATAGCCGAGTTGGCAGATGGGACCACGACGAGTAGGTTATTATGGGACAGCTTCGTTTCCCAAGCCTGAGGACTTCTCCTTGGGCTCCAGAAGAATAGATGTGAAGTATTATCTATGACAATGTTCAACTATGGCAGTGGTTCTCAGAGTCAGTCCTCGGGCCCCACTGCCCTGCTTGTTTTCCAGCTATCCCTGCCCCACACACTGCTGATTGACTGAACACACCTGATCCAGGTAATCAGAAGCAGAAAGACAGCTGGGAATTGTATGTGGGGCAGGGATAGCAGGAAAACAAGTACCGACTTTAAGAACCCCTGAACTATGGCAAATAATAGCAAGTTAGGAGGTTTGGCCTCTCATACTATATTAGGCCTGCTTTGGAGCAATGAGTCTTGACCACATCCTGAAAACATTACATAATATTTACTACATACTCATCAAAAAAAAGGTTCTACTAGATTTATTCAGGCGCACGTTTACAACACATCCCAGGCAAAATGCTCAAGAGTGAGGGAGGTATCCCCTCTCCTTCTCAGATCCGAAGCTGCATATTTTCATTTATTACATCATCTGCTGACCCAGACGTGAGCCATTTCATTAGAGGGGCAACGAAAACAGTGTGTATTCTACCTGAATGTTGACAAAAACCCCATGGTACGTTTCGTAGAGCACTTTGTTGCCCTTGACGTGTAGGGGAAACTCAAAGGGGATCTCAGTCTTGCCCCCGGGGATCTTTCCTGGCTTCACCACCTCGATGTTGCTGCTGATGAGCTGGATGGGCTGTAGGAGAGGAAGGTTTAAAAGCTCAGACTTGCACTTGAAAGCTCCTGGGCGCCGACGTGGTTTTTCTCCTTCCGACTGGCTGCCGGACGACCCTGCACAGCCCCGCCGCCCACCTTGACGGAGTTGTAGAAGGCCTCAAAGACGCCCACGCTCTTGGAGCTGAGCTGCAGGTTGACTAAACCCTCCATGGTGAGAGCGATGCCTTGGTGCTGGACGGCCTCCTTGCTGACAATCACCACGACACCCGCCAGAGCTTCCTGCCCGAGACGGAGAGAGCAAGGAGAGTGAAACCAGCATCTTAGGATAGTGGGTCTTCTGATGCACGAGATCAGGAGGCCTGTCACCATGCTCTGATATTTCAAAAGCATTTCACTTCCATGGCTGTTTGATTTAGGTTTACTGCACGTCCCCTGTGAAAATTCTGGATTCTAGCACCCCACCCCACACACTGGTTGCTATAACAACATATAGTACAGGAATATATAGGCAATTATACTGATCTCATTTCACTTTAGGATCACCACATAAAACTCAATCAATCAAGATTCAAACATTCTCAATTTGTGCTACCACATTAGTGATACATAAGGAAAGACAAGATAGGAATATTTAATATCTAATCACCCACTGTACAAGCCTTGTACTCCTACTGTCTTCATAAGCTTATTTCCACATACCTCAAAACTCTTCATATTCATCTGGCTGCCTCACCTTTATTTAAATGTCTGCATATTTGTTTATTACTTTTATTGTATTTTGTCGTTTTCTGCACTTTTGCATTGATGATATATTTCATGCTTAATTGTACGTCTGGCCACTGTCTGCACCAAAGCAAATTCCATACTAGATGTATGAAAAATTCTGCAAAATTGTATAGTGCATCACAAAAAAAAAATAGATGCATTTTAAAATGCAACAGAAAATGCTGAAATTTCTACCCACTGCTTAGTTTTCTGGAATACTACGCACCCGAATGACTCCCGGCACATTCGTGTGGCTCCTGACTTGGGCCGCCGACGAGCGGCAAACATCACCGCAATCGCAGGATGTGACATGAAAATGTGGTGTCAGTAATGAGTCACCGTACAGGAGCAGCCGAGATGCAAGCCACGCCAATCAGACAGACGACAGCAAATAATTCACACTGTGCCTTTGCTGTCCCTGGCCACATTCAAAAGACAAGTATCTGTGAGAGAGCAGAGCATTTTCAAGAATACATTGTTCTCCAACCAAGTGCAGTTCATAACTGTTTTGTGGTTAAAACACTTACAGTAAAGAGAGACACCCTCACCCTAATTCATTCTGCTACCACTGTAAAAAAAAAAAAAAAAAAGATCAGCTGCACCAGGACTATCCCTTGTAGTCTTCTGTTGAATTATTCATAGGTCTGCTGTAAAGTCTTGAGCTCGCAATACCTACAGTGTCCACTAAGGGGCACTAAAAACCTTACACATGGAATTATTCGTTTTTTTCAGTGCAATTCTTACATATACATGATTTCTTTGAAAGCAGCTGCAGGTAAAGATGGTCCAGTTGTCACGTTCATAAAGCTGTGAAGGGTTTACAACTCATTAAATGAAGCATGCAATTTGAAAAAGGCATCCAACCAAGCTGTGCAAAAAAATAATAATAATTAAAATAATTAAATATGGAGCATGGGAACAGGAGCCCGCTGTTCTCCCAGGCTCACACCCTCACTGTATTTTTCCTTTTTTTGTTTAATGGAACTGGGTGGAAGTATGGGCACACTGCGTGCCCCTTTGCACTGAAAGGCCCTTTGTTGGAGGGGCAGTGAATACTGCTTGGCCTTCCACAGTGGTGGCAGTAGCGGTGCGACTCGTACCCGCAGATGACCTCTTTGCTTGTGCGTGCTTCTGTCATTCGCTATGACATGTGAGGCCAGATGCGTACGTGTTAAGACGACAGAAGACAGCATTTAAAAGAACAATCACAAGTCCTGCCTCCCTGTTCCAATCCCCGCCTCCCAATCACAAGCCCTGCCTCCCTGTTCCAATCCCCGCCTTCCCTCAATCCCTTTTCTTCAACATTGTTGCTAATTATTGGGTGTTGAGACATGGCCTGTACCCTAGGGAGGCTGAATGGCACCCTTTGTGCTTAGCGTCCCTTCGTGAAACATGGCTTGCTGGGGGAACCGGCTGGACTATCAGCGCGAGTAGCGTGTCACCATGCAGTCAGAAGCTGAATGTGACCTTGCTGTGAGTGTCCCCCAGCCCCAGTCCTAACTCTGGAAATATTCTGGAAGCACATTCAACATGTGACAGTGTGTGTGTCTGTGTGTGGTCCACGTATACATTACATTGTGGGGACATTACCTGTTATTTTGATTGATAGGATTGGGCGATATGACCTAAAATTATCATCACGGTATTTTTCACTTTTTGGACAGTGACGGTATTATATCATGGTATAATTTTGGGAGGAGTAGCATGTCCTGTCCCTTTATGTATATTACAAGAAATATTTTTAAATATATTAAGTACACTTCAATCGCTATTGCAGTTGGGTATGGGTGGTTTTATTTAGAAAAGACACAAAAAGTGACAGGTGTTGTTTTCTCATGTTTGTTTTATAATTGTCGGAGTAACAACGCAAAGCGAATGACAAGCCGTTTCAACCTAAAACAGTGCATTTTACTTTTCATTTCAAATAAATCACAGGGTTGCCAACTTTGGCCAGCTGGCTGGAGTAAGATTTTATAATTTGAGACAAGTCAGGACATGCATATATATGTATCTAATAGTTTTATCACCTTGTAAATAGTTTTTTGGGTTTACAAACTACCCGAACGCTTTTCATATAGCGGATTTTAGGTTTATAATGGAATGATATAGATTTGCCGTAAGATTTCTTGCATGAGCGCGAGAGTTCGAAATTGTGTCATCCCAGATGAGTGAGATTTGGCAACCATGAAAATGTACGTTTTTATTGTTTCACCTGAGTTCATTTGTATAAAAAATAACTGTATACAGTTGTTACATGTCGTAAATTTTGACAAACATCAAGTCACCAATAAACTAAGTCTATTTATCCAACATTTTATAAAATACTGTGTTTGAAAACTTTTAAGCTTTACAATTTCAGGACTTAGCAGCCACTCTGTTAGGAACATTATGGCTTTTTGGTTGCGGGTGTTACATTCGCTGTAGTTATTAACACTAATAGCACATTAGTGCAAACAAAAGGGCTGCACACACTGATGCACGTCTTGCTTGGCGGTTAAAGGAGTTTGACATTTATTGGTATGGGAAACAGGCGGTTATAGAGTTAACTGGGTAGTTGTGCTTTTTACCACGCACCTTGCAACGGCGCATATATATATGCTGAATTAGCGAATATGTTTCACTTTTTAATTTGCTCCTGTACATATGTAACCAAGTCATTTTGTTTAATGTGTATATACAAAATTATACAAAATTTGTTCATTTTTGAATTTGTTCATTTGTGATCACGACATGGAGTGTATAACAGAAAAATCACACAACACAGATAAACCTGTTACATATGCTATATAAGGACAAGTATTCAGATTACAACTGAAGCGTTGAAGAAAATAAACTTTTATTTTTTATAAATAGACTGTTGTATAAATGGGGTGTAGACTACTCGCCGTGTTACCGGTATAGTGCAAATCCATATCGTAGTGCAGAGTCACACCGGTGATGACTGAGACACCGGTGTACCACCCACCCCTAGTGGGGACCATTTTCTTTCTGTCCCCACAAGGGGAAACTCAATTTTATAAAATCTGTGACAGCGATGTTTTGTTACTTATGGTTAGGGCTGGGTAGGGGTTAAGGTTGTCATTGTTGGGATTAGGGTTTTGCCCATAGAAATAAATGAAAGGTCTCCACAAAGATATGAGTACAGGTGTGCGTGTGTGTGTGTGTGTGTGTGTGTAAGGTTTGGGACTCGAGTGCACGGAGAAGCCTGGAGAAGACAATAAGCATAAGATAAACACAATTCCCAAATCATCTATATCAACAGGAACCTTGTGACAGACACGCAACGTCGCAGTTTGTTAGCTTTCTTGGAGAAAACAATGAACGGGGAGGCAGTTTGCAAGTTTAACGCCTCCCTACTCTGTGAGACTGACTGACACCTACTGCATATTATATCCCAAAATGCATTTATTTTTCTCAGTCCTGACTCAGACCAAAATCTAGCATCTGCGCATACTTGCATAATACCTTCTAGCACTACATGTTCGTACAGCCTACAAGCTAATTTTGAGAAAAAAATAAACTCAGCTCAGACCTGACCATTAACCATTGTTTTAATGTATATGCATATTCTAGCATGGAATTTACTGTGGATAACCAAGATAAAAGTAATATGATCTCTATACAAATCAATCTTACCCTGATTAATAAAAAAGTAACATCTCGGACAAGCTACAACTGGTTTTCTGTAATATTCAATTCAGTTCAATTAAATTTTATATATCGCCTTTCACAACAGAGTCACCCAGACTGTTTCACATGGTCCTTATACACCCTAAATCTTTCATACACAATAATTCAGTGAAAACGGGGAAAAGAAAAAAGAAAAAGAAATGAAAGAAAAAAAGCCTGATTACAACAGAGAGGAACCAAGAACTCCCAATCAGGGAGAAAAAAACCTCTGGGGGTTCAAGGTCAACTGGCTGCCCACCCGCCCGGGCATGTTAATATTACAGAAAAAATTGTGTGTTTGCTTGCTACAAATAAGGTGTAAACTGTAGTCAACTGTTATGTGTAATAACAGCATACTTATATGTAATACTGATAAAGAAGAATATGTAAATTCACTGTAATGGAGTCAAAGCAAGGTATTATCCCCTTGGCTGTGAACTTGGGTCTTTGGTAGACTGATGACATTACCAGACACAATTTCCAGCATTGTGGGTGTGGTTGCTGACTGGTGCCACAATTGTACTACATAAAGATCTATGAGGCATGTCAGTGTACAATTGTACAGTGTACCTCCCTGTTTTTAAAATCCACTGCAACATGAAAAAGCCAGTTAGGAAGTTCACGTGGATTAACTCTACATGATGAAATTAAAAGCATTGAAATTACTGCTGCCATATTAAATTCTACATTAACAAATAAAAGAAATAAAATTACATTATATAAAATTGCCTGTTCTGTTAAAGTTCATTAACAGCAAACTACATAACTTATAAAAATGAAATCCTTTACGCATAATATTTAGGAAAAGGGAAGAAAAAACTGGAGCAGGATTTAACTATGATGACATTTTAATAACACCTGCTCATTCATTAATATATATATTATATAAAATACAGGTCATATTTACCAAATATGATGTTACACGCATTATATTTCTTCAACAAAAATTACAATTTATACACAACAATGTCAAACAAAGCAATCAATAAAGCAGTCAGAATAACAGCTAACCTGTATGCAGAATCTCGTATATTTAACTACATGCTATGGCATTATGGATTGGTGACTACCTACCGCGCAAAGCAATGCGATGACTTGAAATTAATCATAAAGATTTTTTTAAAGTCTTTTTAAATGCACCACTGTTAATTGAAAAAAGAAACCAGTAATAAGGGATTAATTTTTCTGTAACACCAAAAAACCCTGAATAGATGATGGGGGGAAAAAAGAACTGCAATAGCTTCTGAGCTAACATTCCTACCTATTTTCCTACAGAAAGACCAATAAAAATATTAGTGATATAATTCAATTGTAAATAAGCCTTCTTACCCCCTCATGGTATACTTTATTCGCTCGCTTAAGCCTTATATCCAGGCTTAGGCTCATTTTTTTGTATTTAGTTAGCGTAGGCTAACTATAAGATCTCCTAAAGCATTTGCGCGCAGTACTTCCGGACGTGTACAGTCATGTGACTTGAATTTGCCTCGACCACGTGACACAAACAGGTCACATGCCTCAATCCATTGATTTGGCTCTGGACTTCAGTTCAAGCTGAAAGATGGCTTTGGTACTGCGGAATTCATTGGTTATCATATTGTGCGTCCATAAAATGATAACACAATTAGTTATTTATACCTAATACGTGTGTCTCTTTTGCATAATTGTAAGTGGTCTGAGTATGGATGTAGCAGAGCATACGATTGCTTTAATTCTAATTGTCGCTTATCGCAACACGGTATTGTTAGGGTCACTATGGGTAAAACTGATGTAAGTGTAATACGTTTACCTAGAGAGCTGCAAGCAACAATGCCACAAAGTTAATATGGCTGCAGAGAATCTGCAGAAATAGTGGAGAAGTAAGAATGTAAAGTGTGAATGTAAAGAAAATGTTTAATATAACCTAAGCAATTTATTTGTGTTTTTTTAGTCCAGAAAAGCAAGAAGCAGATAAAAACTAAGTAAAAATAGTAAATAGCCTTTTATTTATATTGATGTTTAGCAGTTTGACTGCAAAATAATAATTATTGCATCGATCCATAAGTAATGATGACTTGCCTCAAGAAATAGCCTACGGAAAAGCAAATGTGTAACAACTGTTAGGCCTGTTTAGATGTGTATAAAACCCATGGCTGCAGTTTAATCTAACTGAAAAATGAAAAAAAAAATTATTATAAAGAATGTAAAAGTATTCCAAAATTTTGAAACACGTTTTAACTATATAAAATTAGTGCGTTCATAAAACGTGTTTGATTTGCATTATTTATCATCATTATTGTACTGTACTGCAAACACTTTGTAATCAACAAATTATTATGCAACATAATATTAAGAACTTTGAAGAAACACTTGAAAATTTTAAATGACTAGGATTTGAAATTGGGTACCGGATGATCTGGAAAGCCAATGATAGTCTCCACTACATCAACAGGAAAACCGTCATACACTGAGAGGGTGAATTGCATATCGAATATTTTCCTGAAATAGGTCCTCTGCACAGGAACTGCAGATAGAAATAGGCAAGAGCTTCTGACAGGGCAGCTAAAGAAGGGATAAACACGCTGACGTGGGTGGTAAAACAGAGGATGTAACATAACTCAATGAGTCATGAGAAGAGGCAAGACCAGTCAAGCTTCAAGAGCCAGATTGCATCAAAAAAAAGGGATCCGCTAGTAAGGAATTGAACTTCCCCAACCAGAACACTTGGAGCACAGCAAAAACACTTGGCAGATTTGTATTCCTGCCACAATGCTATTTTAAAAGCTAGTTGTCAAAAAAAAAAGATGTACTTTTTCAAACTTAACCTTTTCCACAAATTAAAAATATTATTGCTGTTTACATGAAATTTAGATAATTCATAACTGTTTAACTTGTTTAACCTTTTTTTTCCTTCAGTATAATGGCCAGTCTACACTATTTTTCACAATTTAATGTGAAATTCTGTTGTTGTTGACGATTGTCCTGTGCCATAATTTAGTATGCTGGAATATTGAAATTAGTTACATATAAACCATATACCCTCTCCTTGCTGATTTCCAATATTCGTGTAGAAACCTGCATATCAGAAGGAAAATGACGTTTTAATATTACCAGAATTGTAGTTGTAAACCTGTGTAACAAGTTTCAGCTTGTTGAGAAGAGCATGAAGATGTTAAAGGTCAAGGATAGAGGAGCAGTTGTTAAAAAATGATACCGAAAATTGATAGCACAGTATCTAGTAATAATCCAGAAAATAATACAAAAAAGAAAAGTAAAAAAAGTGAATATAAATTATTTCATCTGCCATTTCTAATGCTCTTATTCATATTTTCCATGCTATCACCCATTAAAATGGCAACCCTTAAGCTTGGAAACTTATGTAGAATACTACAATATATATTTTATATATACAGTGAAATAAATATTTTTTTTTCTCCATTAGTGTCATTTCATTGGATTTTGCCCCACCTCTTTTCCAAACGTAAAATTGATTGGCAGTTTCTATGACAACTACATTGTCTGTTCCTGCGTCATTAGTTCATCCGGGAACTTCGTAGTTTGATTGACAGTTGTCATGGTAACACTTTCAGTCAGCCACCATTTTGTAAGTCGCTTTTTCTTTTTTCAAATAATTTACCTTCCCGCCGGAATAATAAATTCACTTTTTAATAGTAATGGCAGCGGCGTTGAAACCGACGCGCTGACCGGGTCGGTTTCGGAGGATTTGGAGGTTTATGGCGTAACGCGCTGTGTATGTGACTGGATTTAGGCGGCGCCAAGCGAAGTGACTGTCCGTGTCTCTGTGGTCTGCCGGGCCGGTTCGCTGCGCAGGTTTGGAACGCGCGCCATTTTGTGAAATTTACAAAAATCCCGTCCAAGAAAACAAGGTTTCTTATCGAGCGGCCTGCGATACAGAAGTACATGCTTCTGGGAAACTTGGATAAATAAGCCACGGCGGCAGTCGGCGACGGTTTGGCGCTTTTTTCGGCGCGGTTAAATCCGAGCGCGTGCTTTTTTTTGCAGACTCGGATCGCCTATAAGTTTGTGTTTCGGCTTTGCTAGTTGACGGAGAGGCGCTGTTGATTTGGAAACTGAATTGACACCGAGTCGGAGAAGTGAATATCTGCTGCTTTGGCGGATCTGGGGGGGACTCCTTGGAGGACGAGGCACGGTGGATTCTTTACTTGGCCCCCTGCGCTCCTGGGACTTTAAATGAAGATTGCTTCACAGATAGAAAGAGGGACGCGTACTGACAAAGGTGAGTTGTGCGGTGGTGTTTGTGTATGGCTTTTCTGGCTCTCTCCCTCCTTTCACGCCTAGCAAACTGGCTAGCCAGCTGGGCTGCGATGGTGCGTTAGCCGGGGGTTCCTAGTTGGCCATATTCGTGCTTTTCTGCTCCACTCCGGAGCGCCGCTCGGAGCGGCTGGGCGGCGTATTTTCCAGTCGCCAAGACCTAGCGCGATCGGTGCTGCTGCAGATGCCCGTGTAGCTATTGTATGCGAGGCTGACGGTAGGCCACACCGTTAACTGGCGAGACAGGCGCCCAGTGTCGTGCCTAATGACGGCCAGTTTTTAGCAATCGAGCTAGCTTGGTACAGCCGAGCCAGCGTTGCTAGCCGTAGTGACAGGTCTTCTGGCCCCAACTCGGCTTACGGACGCGACGGCTACCCGTGTAACATCAGTCGGCAGCACGGCGTCTCCATTCTGGGCCACCCAAGTCAAACGCCCGCTGTTTGTAGGAGGCGGTGGGTCGCCAGGTGTAAGTTGGGGCACGGAAATAACAGTGCACGTGTCAATCTGGCTAATTAAAAAGATAATTGTGTACGACTGTAACGGCGGCTAATCGTCGCTAGCTCCGGTTGTCACCGTAGTAGCTCGTTAATAAGCTAATGGTACAATGTTTTAATGCGGCTCTAAGCAGTCATCATGTAGTAGCAGCCTTGTTGCGGATCTATCTAGCAGCATGTATGTGTGAATATGTACATATATACATATGCATAAATATGTATGTTCAAAAACAATGCACACTGGTTTGATACGCCGGAGCGCCTTGATTTCTTAGTTAAGTTGCCCTGATAGATGGGTGGAAGATGAAGTTGCATTAATTTGACGGATGGCATTATTTTACTTGGATAACCTTCTGTTATCTTGGAGAGAGAGAGAGCGTTAACTAGCGGGTAAACGGCTCCCTAGCTGCCTTAGTGACTTCTGCATTTGATGGCCAGTTAGCCAGGGAGATAGCTGGATTTTGGCTACGTCTGTTTAAATCGATTTGCAATGTATCATTCTGTTGGGTGTCGTTTATCAGTAAGTAAATGACAAGGAATTGTTAGGCTGTCTTGGCCGCATTTAAAACTGGTATGCGTGTCTAAGGTAGCTATCTGGTTAGCAGCATATCCGCAGTTATTCAGTTTTGTAAGCGCATAAACCAAATGACGGCTGGTCAGAATAAGGCCTGCTTCGTGACTATTTCTAGGCTAGGGATGTGCGTCCCTTTTCGCCTCCTATTATAGGTTTAATGTCACACCTTGTCTTGAAATAATATAATCGTGCGTTATATCATGTCGCGAACAATCTTTCTACAATATACAGACAAGATAAAATGTTCTTAAGTTGGCTGACGTGACATGTAACCAGTGATTTTTTTGTCCCCCTCTCCACTCCCCCCTTTTTGGTTACCGTGAATGAGGCATTCGTAATGTCCAGTTCTAGCTAGTCAAGTGTCCAAATTAGAAGCTAGTCTCACCCGCATGTATGCAATCAAAACTATTAAATTGGCTTAAGGCTGAAGATGCAGTGGTAATGTTAAATCGGACGAAATATCATTATCTTCTGAGAATACGTTGTATATTTGGTTCCGATGACATTGTTTCTGAAATGGCATTAAATTCTGTATGAATATTGCCAAAGTTTGAATTTACTTATAGTAGTAGTTGTATTAATAGACATTTATGTTGAGATTTATGTTAAAAGGGTAAGATGTATGATTGTTCTGAAGATTGACATGAAGTAAGCCAATGCTTTCGCTACTTTTTATAATGCCCTTCATGACTGTGGAACTGACAGGTAAAACACAAGACAACTGAACTATTTATGGTCTCTAATACAGGGGGCAATATATAATGATATAGCAAGTGGGCATGTACCGGCAATGTCAAAAAAAGTCATGGTGACCCATTTTGAGACCTAGTTTCAGAAAATGTGAAAATTGAAAGAAGAATGATCATTTTGAGTGTAATTGAGTGCGGTATGTAATCACTGTCCTGTTTGTGTGTATTGTATTCCTAAGATGTTGGGCTCATGTAGGATGAACTCTTTATTTTCATATGTATTCTTTGGGTAATGCAACCATCTTTGTCCTTTGATTCCCATAAGCAACTTTTTTGATTCCCATAAATAACTTGTTTCACTGAGTTATTTCTCTGGATGTGGACTAAATGTTTGGTTTTTTAATGTCCAAAACGGTAAAAAATATACATTAATATTTATACTAGCAATCACCTCCCTCATTTCTGTTTTACATCCCCCTTGTGCAGTGTGTGTGTCTAACACTTGGTAAGATATGAAGTCATTCTAAAACTCATCTTTACTCCATGTCTAATAATTTAATAATCTTTGCAAATGGTTCAGTAGAAATGGCTGTATTTGTGAGCATATATTGGAACAGGGCTTGTTGGTCACACGTTTACATGAAATCCATGTAAGGTGCTAGTTTCAGGTCAAGATGACAACAGCTGGACAAGACAATAAAAAGCCTTTTTGTGTTGCCATGCTTTTGTATGCCACAAAATTTTGAAGTTGCTGTAAGCAGCTGTTGCCAGACCCTAGGGAAGTCATAGTGTTTTTTTTGTTTGTTTTTTGAAAGGTTAAAAGAGCTATCAAAAAAAAGTTGAAAAAAAAATCTAAGATGCACTTTGGATCCATGACACTCCATTATTATAATGGATAAATTAACTTATTTTGGTAACTTGAAATTTATTTTGAATAACCTTTTAAGCTGTCTCTTGAAAGTAACAGATGCTCTGTAATAATGGCACAATGACATCATTTGCTTCCCCAATTAAAAATAGGGTCAAAGTGTTTCTTTAAAGTGTGTGTTTCGCAAGACTGGTAGGATATTATGTTTCAGCTCAAATCAAGTTTATCTGCTTTAGATATTCTCTAGGTTACAAACGTTTAATTTTTTTTAGGTTATTGTTTTATAAAACAAGAAACTTGTTGTTCATTCAAATATCATGTTTCCTCAGGAAAGACTCATGAGGAAAATTGTATATAGATTGTAGTATTTTGTATCGTGGTCACTACTCTATGGCTAAACTGGAAGCTAAGTAGCGTTGTTATGATTACTTTAAAATTTATTTACAGAAATGCAGTCATGGTTCTTTATATGATGTCAGCATGTTAGTTAACATAGGTCCCTTATAATTTTGTTGCTGATCCTTTTATTCAGAGTGTAGTTTTACTGCTTTCTATTGCCGGATATTTTAATGGAGCAATTCAGGTTAAGTAGTTTGCTCAGAGGTACAAATGCTACTCCTGGGGCTTGAACCAGCAGCCTTCAGGTTCTATATTTGTGCTGCTTCCAAAGACAGTGCAAAGTTTAGTTTTGTTCAGCTCTGCTCAGTTTTGCTGTTTTCATCATTGTAATGTAACAAACTACATAACTAGCAGCTCTCAACTAGCCATGTCTTCATGGCTTTGGAAGTGCTTGATTTTTCTGTCTCTGTTTAGGGTGATGTAGTAGTGGCAGTATGTTACAAGAAACAGGTAAGTATAATGATTTTCAGGACAAATTGAGCACTAAATGGAAACTGGGCAACTAATGAACTTAAACTAATGACATTAAAATCGCACGGGGTTTGAGAATGTCAAGGATGTTTAAATAGAGTTTGGTTGGTTTAGCAGTTTGCATGCTTCTTAAATAAAATATTTGCCTGACAATGAAATATAACTAAGTCTTTTATCCCAGTTTCCTTCAGATAGCCATACTAATTCACAAATACGTACAGTACCAAAGAAATTCTCCAGCCATATTTCTGGCATTTTTACTCATGCAAACACTCAAATACACAGAATAACAGCAGTTATACTTCAAACTAGCAGAATGTATTAACTTGTAACTTTGTTGCACCTGATATCACAGAATGGCATGTTCTTGGATATTGCATTTGAGTCTGTGGAATTTTGTGTGTAAACTAAACTTGAAAGATAGTATGGACATGTATTTGAACTTAATAAAGTATTTGTCACTAGCCAAATGCTTTGTAGTTTACTTAATGAAATGCCCCTTCCCCACTTATTAAAATTAATGGAATTCTGGGATATAGCATAATGTGCGTTACTTCAACACAAGACGGGTGCAGTGACAGCCTGCTTGTGGATTACCCATTCTCAATATACCGAACACAGTCAGCACTAGAATTTTGTCTTTGACTGCCCTGTTCTGAAAGTTATTGTTCTCTTAACAATTAAACAGTCAAAATCATTTGTATTTTTAAATGGCACCAGTTATCTTTTGAGAACTTCTGTAGTCAACATCTGATGCCGTTTTGGAACTCAGCATTTTGTATATTTGTTGACCTATTAAACTTCATTATAAGTAGATAGTACCTGTCAGTGCTCAACATTAGCACTTGCCTGCTGGCCTGGCAATATTTTTAAAGACCACTGGTCCATCTGATCACACTGTCTAATAGCCTGCTTGGACCAGTGCTTTCATAAGATTTTTAAATACACCCCATCCCCCCACCCTCAAACATACTCAAATGCATTCATTCCCTTTGGTAAAATAGGCTTTTTCAATGAGCCAGACGGCTGTATTGACGCTTTATTCTACTGGCCAGTCTTGTTTCCAGCATCTGTCACCCACAAGGGAAGGCAGCCATTCAAGTAGACGGGGATGACAAAAACAGGCAAATCCCCAGAAAATCTCAAACAACGTGTGACCCAAACCATCCTATAGTACACACCTCTGCACTTCTGTGAGGTAACATGGGACACCTACAAGTCACATGCAGATCCTACTAAAATTAGCTAATAACATTAGCTACTGGTATGCTTCTCAGGCTTCTATCTACTTGCAGAATTAATGGAGGGAACCCTAAGTTAACGAGAAAAGACCAGTATAGAAACACTGAGAAATGGAGAGTAGGGTTTAGCCTCATTGGACAGAATTTTCGCAGTGGCTAGGCTGTAGTGCACAGTTCATATACAAAGAGCATAGACAAATGTTTAATCATTTAAACGTAAAGCTATTTTCATATATTACAAAACAGGCTACGATGCTCAGATTGCTTGAATGCTAGATACTGTTAGCTCACTTGTTTTTGTATTTGATGTATTTCGTATAAATGCTCCAGTATGCAATGATAAACATAGGGCTGGTATTATTTAATAGTATTGTTTTGCAGTGGATTCAGTGTTTTGGATTTGTAATGTTGAAATTCACTATAGACCATTAAGCTTAATGTCAGGCCTATTTTAAAATGTAAAAGTTTATGAAATATTTTGAACCTCAAATTCAAAATCTTGTGTTGAAAATCTTTATCCATAATCCATAGTTTATGAAATAATATTTGTCACAATATTTAATGTCACTTGAAAACTAAAAATCATGGCAGTGAAAATATGAAACATTTTTTAAGAGTAATCTGATTTAAGTGTTAGCTAAGCAAGTAGCAAAATTTCAAATGCAGGTATGTTGTACATGCAGACCATAGCATTACAATTAAAGCAGTCCCCAGGTTAACATTGGACTTGCAGACGATTTGTTCTTACATAGACTAATAAAGCATGTTATGTGAAAAATTGAAGTTAAATGCAATAGTTCATAATAACAATCTCACACTCTTCATATGCCGTTCACAAAGACATTGCACTGCTTCAGCGGTTTGTCAACTTGAGGTACAGAACCATATGCAGTTTTGATATTACTGCAATTATTATTAGTAATATTTTTTTTTTGTTCCAACTTGCCTACAAAATCAACTTGGACAGACTAAGGGAACGGATCTCGTTCATAAACTGGGGACGGCCTGCACATTTCCCATCTGTAAAATTTGATATTAAGTCTGAATTATTTTGCCTTAGGAAAATGTTTCAAATCTTTAATAGAGATTATAATGTGTAAACTCATGTGGAATGGAATTTGGGTATTTGAAAGATTTCATGCAGCCAGTTGACTTAAAATATTAATTTTAAATATTAAAATTTAAAAATAAGAATGGAACATTGTCACTGTTTCTTGTTAATTAATTTGCTAGATAATTAGATTTAAGTGAAATGTCAACATGTAAGAGTTTATGGATATTAATTCAGTTGTCATATCTGAGTTAACTCAGATATTTTACCTGCTTTGTTGTTGAACCAGAACTTTTTTTTTTGTAATAATGCTAAATTAAGGAAAGAAAATAAGGGAACACAAAACATTCATTGGTTTCCCTACTGGGCCACTTTGTTAGTTTGGATGTTATTTACATAGCAGAGTGCCATTGGTCTCTATATAATAAAGAATCACAATTATGAGAGTTGCTCTTTTTTCCCCTAACATTGCAACTATTTACCAAAATACGTTTTTTACTTGTAGGCCAATCTGCTGCTACAATGTGTGGCCCAATGGCGTGATGATGATCTAGCTACCATAGCAACCCATAACATGGTTGCACACAAGGGAATACATACCAGGAAACCAAATAAAAGCGCAGATGCAAATTATTTTGACAAATATAGTTACCTAATTTTGTTATAAAGAGTATTCTTTTTCATTAGTTGATAATAGTATACTGATTTCTTTTAGTGACTATCAGTTTTTTTTGTTTACACATGTAAAGTTTAGCCTGATAGAATGTGATTTTGTTATTCCTGTTAGCTTTTGTAATTAGCATTAAATATTTTAAAAAATTTCGAATGTAGTGTACTCACATTAGATGGACAGATAGCAACTTTTCTAAATTTGTAAAATTAACTGCATATTATTTGGACAAGTCTACTTTTTTTAACTGTCATGTCTTAGTTACTCTCTTGCTGAGTAATTGAGTTTTTTTTCTCTCTGTATGGTTGTCTGTTAATAAACCATATGATTTTTTTTTGCTTTTTCAAATCAGGAATGGATTTGTTACTCTGCTTATTCATTTTTGAAGCATGTTGTGAGCCATATTATAAACTTGAAAAGCATAAGTAAACTGAAACCAGCTAACTACATGTCACATAACCAGGTCACACACTGATTGATAGATGTTTGAAATTTGAATATTAAGATTTTATTTTTTAGTTCTCATTGTTGTTTATAGAGCCCTGCATTTGAACAGTGTAAATTTTTAATGTTAAAGTTATTAGAATCATTTTTAGTGGAAACAGGATTCCGGGAGACCTGTTCTGGAATGAATTTATTCGACTGATAACCAGTCACTTGCGGTACCGTATTCCTTTGTGATGTGGAGTTCACAATTCTTCACTTTAGCCATTTTAAAGGCTATTCCAGTGCCATAGGAGACAAAAGAAGGAAACACTACATTTATTTATAGTTTTACCAGGCAGAGGACGAGTTGGCATCTTTCCGTGAATTTGTTTTTTCAATAGTGTATGGCATAAGCACCACCTGTCCACATGAGAAAGTGCTCTTAGAGAAGTTGTGGAATCTTCACAGCATAAATTTAACTGTAATACTGTGTAAATGCATATCTGTAAGCTTATCAAGGGTGTATCTGCAATTTTTCTGAATGGGAACATTTGACACCTAAAACTATTTGTAAAACTGTAAAGTAAGGCCCACTAATTAATGGCAGAGTTTTTTCTATAAAAATTAATTCATTGGGTGCATCCAGACTATGCTTACCTGCTACAAATGTTGTTGTGCTGTGCTTTATTTAATTAAATTTTTTTTAAAAAACTTTCCTGGACTACATAAAAATCATGGGAACAGGCCAAGTAATATAATGGGTAATAGAAATATGGGGGCTTTCCCCCGGAAAGGATAATCCTTCAAAAACAGAACTGGAGATGCTAAAACCTTTTGGGGGGGGGGGGGTTGTTTGTTTGTTTGCAGTTGTCATTCTGATTTAAAGGGTCTGTGTAATTCACAGAGTGAGTTTCTTTTGTCAATGGTGAATGGATGTAATTGGGCAATATATAATTAATAGGCATGTAATAAATACAATCGATGTGCATAATTAGTTGTTTATGTTAGTCAACTCAACATTTATATGCAATTCGAATAATTCCTTTCTTACATTTTTTTGATGACGAGTGTACCAAATGTCTGTCAGTCTTCAAAATGTAGTACTTATCTTGGTGTGCCAATTTGCAGTTTAGTTCCATAAACATTTACAGTTTACAGATTTCTTTGCCACGTTCTCAGCAACTAGCCATTTAATATGTATTGAGGCCCAAGATATGTGATAGGTAAAGAACCATTCACGTATTTTGATTTGTGGGGTACATTTTCCAGTATTCCCTCAGTACTATAAATCCATTTTTAAGATGGGTTGTGCAACTAAGAGGTTGTCTGTGTGCCTTCATGCAAGTCTGATAGGTACATACAGATTTCTGCATTTTTACTTATCTCCTTTTAGTGAGATTTGAGGCCTATAACACTTCCATGATAGAAGCTAGTCCTAGGAGTTCCTTGTTGCATTGGTGTCATGTTCTTGCAGAATATTTCCAAACTCTTGCGGAGTTCATATGCCCTTCATTTCCTTGGAATACGTAACATATACAGTGGTTGAATGGCAGCACCATCTTTGTTAACTAGTGTTTCCAAATTTAATTTAAAAGATGTCATGGCTTGTTTGTCCATATATTCTGATGTACTCAAGTCATTTTTGGGGCGTTTTTAATCGGAGTAACAAGATCTACATTTCATTGTTTTGCACAGCATTACATAATCATGACTCATATGTGCTGTCTTTTAACATTCAGTTGCTTTGTGATGTTTTAAAATGACTTGATGTAGAAAATGGCAATAGTAAAATTTCACCATATAAATGCTTGAATTAATATCTTGCTGAAGATTTTGTCTTACACAGCATCCATCTCAGAGTATCTGTCTGTACTTTGCTGCACTTGACCTATTCCTGGCTCACTGACCTTAATTTTACCCTTAATGGAGGTTCAGAAGAGGGCAGACACTTCATTGTTTGTGCTGCTTGGAAACCTTCTTTGTTTTGTTTGTATTATGTGGTAAGTTTTACACATGATTTTCATAAATGTTTTCAGAGTGGTAGGGCCACACAATGTTGTAAAATTTTCTAAATATCGTGGTGCGAATTTTTTGTGCTAAACAAAAGTTTTTTTTTTCCTTCCCTCAAAATAAACTATACACAAATAGAACTTATCTACAAAGTCTGGTGGATAAGTTTGTGGTGTTGCCTTGAGTTGTGCAAGTTGTTAACAAATCACTTGCATTACCTCAGTGTTCACTCTATGCAGTCCAAAATATTTCCTTACTGCATATGATGGATGTCTTTTGGTGACCGTTTCTTGTTCACTTTCCTCCTCCTTACTCATCTTTTCTCAGTTTCTCACAAACATGTTCACGGCATGGACAAAAATTTGTATGATTGGCTCGGAAAATACATGCAGAGCTCATCTAGAAGCAGGGACAAACTTCAAACAATCAAAATTGCAAAGTGGAATTTTTCCTTTCATACAATTCACAGCTAAAATCAAAACAATCATTAAAATTGCAAATTTTCTGGAATTCACAGCTAAAATTAAAACATTCAGTGAGAATAAAAATTGTGAAATTTTCCTGGCAAATTGTATTGAGATCAGTAGGGGCGTAACATTACACAAAATTCATGGTTTGGTACGAACCACGGTTCGGTACAATTTTGGTACAGCAGGGAAAATATTTATTTTGAAATTTATTAAGTATGCAGACACAAAGACAATTAAGAACAGTTGTAAACCAAAGGCAGTGCTCCTGGCGGCATGTCTATAACAAAACCGAACAGATGCTTATTTGCGTATTGTAAACATAAATATGTAAAATAATCAAAAATATCATAAGTCACGATGAAGTAAATCCTACCTAGATCTCATGTTCTCTGCTAACGAATATGATCACTTATCTGTAGCGCTAAACACCTCTGGCCATAGTTTAATTTTTTTAGCCCTGTCTGAATTTCCTGGCAAAACTGCTTTCGATGCCACAGGGAGAGTAACTTGCAGAAACAGTTTCTGCCTTGCTCTGGTCATACAAACTCAGACGATTGTCTCAAATGAGTTAGCACTTTGGACGCGTTTCCAGCATCATAGCCGACAAACAATCCTGGTCTTATTAGCTACTCTCTACCGGTGTTGGTGTATTTTATTGGAAAATCTAAATGTTCCCAAACCACCAATTATGATTTACTCTTACCAGCCTTGGCCATAGCCACAGTTAGCATAATGTTTTCCATGTTGAACATCTACTTTTGAATTTAGGTTCTGCCCATATCAATAAATGTATTAATTCTTTTCATTGTGCAAACCAAACCGAAATTGATGTACTGAATGGTACACGATGAATGTGTGTACTGTTACGGCCCTAGCGATCAGTGAATTGTATTGGTAAGATTTCATAATGCCACATAATAGCGTAATAAGCCTAATTTCAACCAAGCAGACTGTTGCGGTCCTTGCAATGTGATAATTGCTTGTGCATAACGTGCATTGTTGATATTAACATTGCCCATCATGCAGGCCTAGTAAGTGGCTCCTTACTGTACATCAGATTTGCTTAATTGACAGAATGTCATCAGAACTGCAGATTTTGCAGTTGTGGGTTGTTCAGGGCCAGGTCTGAAATTCTGTTTTTAATGGCTACAGGAAAATACTGCCTCACTAAATGTTTGTTTTGGAATAAAGTATAACACTTATACAAACACATGAAACATTTTCTGGCTTAAATCAGCTATTATGATTTTTTTTTTCTGTCGGATCAGTTTCAGAAACTCTACAGTTTGACATCAGTTGTATAATAAGAAGTCCTCTAGGGGACCTTATGTTTTTAGGCTTTTAAATGTATTAAGAATGCTCAAATTGTCATCTTATACTGTAGCACATTATCATCATCACAACAATAATGAACTTTTTAAATAGTGGAGTGGGTGATGAGTTTTTAAATCCCTTTTCCATTTATTTGATCTATAGTAGATGATCTGGATGAGGAATTAATTTTTGTAATAATTGTACATGACGATGAGTACCACCTTTCACTTTAGTGATTTACGATTGATTAGTCATTAAACGTTTTACTTGAATCAGCAAGCTGCTCAAAATTGAGTTGAATTCTACTGAAGTTGTTTTTATTAGGTTGAATGTTATTTTGTTTGTATGCAAGTATGCAATATTCGGCATCATAAATGAACGAATATTTTGTAAATGTGCTTCGGGTATGATTTGGATGCAGTTTGTACACTTTAAGAATATGTGAAAAGGAATTGTATTAGTTTATCATGTTATACAATTTTTTTTCACACGTACATTTCTCCCTGACACAGAAAATGTCGTCACAAGGTATGCTTTCCAAAATATAGCCACACACATGTGCGCACACAAAAACACATTATAAATGGATGTGTGTGTGTGTGTATACATACATACATGCATAAAAATCTGTTTAGAAACAGCTGACACACCTCCTAAAAGTATTGAATAACTAAAGCAGCAGCCAGTCTTAGCCTTCAATCATATGACAGTTGTGTGCTTTATATCCTTCAAAATCAGTTTTTTCTGGTGGGGTATTCTTTTGCCATTGTGTTATATGATCAGTTTGTTTCTGTGGCTCATTTAACGTTTAGATATTTAATGAAGCCTAGTATTACTTTGCCTTCAAATCTGGCATGATGTTCAACCTTTGACATCTTTTGGTACTTGAAGGTTTATATGTATCCACTTAAGTGTATGCTACCATTCGTTCCAGTGAGGAATTTAGTTTTATTTTTTTGTGATGGCAAGTTTTGTTACATGGTTAGGAATGAAAGATGTATTGATTTTTTTTTTTAAATCCAAGTTTGTGATTTGTATTGGAGGTTTTACGTTGGCTTTCTTGTTGAACTGCATATTATGTAAACTTTCGAAAGTTTAAAAGTTAAGTTCAAGTGTTGCATAAGTTTTGGTAAGTTGATTTGCCTCGTATACATTCATTTTTTTTTTACTTGTGGGGGAAAGTTACATTCTTAAGGTAACTTCATCAGCCGTGTGCTAGCTTTATTCTGTACCATAAACTGTAAATATTGTCTCGCAGCGTTGAGAGGAGTAGTGATTAGCCAAATATGATGGATTTTATGAGAATACTTGCCCTCAATCTGTAGACATGTAACTTTGAGGAGTAACGCAGTGCTGTCCTTGTGGAAACTACTGGTTTGATGTGTAGTTAAGAAGTTGTATAGCTTAACACGTATATTACACACAAAGAAATATGCAGCATTTCTTTGTATATAATGTGCAACAAATTTTGGAAATGTTTTTTTAATATGAATTTTATTTAAGGAGTGTTTTCCAGTGCCTCTTACAATTCAGTTCAGTTCTCCTCCTACACTTGCCTCATCATCAAACAAACCTAACAAGCAGGTTCTATTTCAAAGCCAGTAGTTACCAAGAGAGAGCTTGGGGAAGGCACTGAGTATGATGCTGGGGGGAAGGGCTGCAGGAGTCCTTGTGAGTGAAGGTGTCTACAAACAGATCGGAGTTGCCGCCTGAGTCGTGACCCTTCGCACCAGATCGCAGTGCTCCCTACTACCTTGGCTGCTTTGCTCAGTGCTTGCTGTGTGTCATAAAGTGAATCTGTGGTAGGAGCGTTGATGCTGATATTGATAAAACATCTACTATTGCTTGCACTCTTGATATGATATTTGCCTAATTTTTCCATGCATTTGCTGCAGTCCCATGAGATTATGCTTTTCTTTATGCTGTTTTGTTCTACTACTGGCTTCCTTTTAGTAGTGATCGCTTAGTGATTAAGTAAACTGCATGAACAGTAAATTACTCTATGGTTGTCTTTAAAGGTTATGATTAAACCAATAACAGCTTTGACAAATGAGGGACGAGGGTCATAATTGTTCTTTCATCAGAAATGTAGAACACTGTAGATGAGGGTGAGCTCCTATGTTAAAGCGTATGACGTACATAATAAGTGTGAAATATCTCGCATATTATGGTCAAGTCAGCTTCAGTATTTGTCTAAGTACCTGCGACAAGTCCACGGCAGAAGATGGAAATGCTCAGCAAGACAGTTTTTTCCAAGTACATCAACGTCAGTCAAATTAAGTAACAGTGTTTATAAATGTTGTAGAGATGTACTCTAACATAGAATGTGTTGGTATTCCCCATAAGACTCTTTTCCACATGACCCTTGCCATAATCCTGTGCTTGAAAGACATCTTAGCAATAAGTATTGATGTTGTAAGGCTGGCCTTTAATCAGAAGTGTTTGCATTGTGCTTAATTCAGAAATGAGGATTTTTTTTCACCTTATTTCCATGTTTACTAACATTTTATTTTTTATTTAGAATGTATTTTTAAGTGGGGAAATATTCATATCTGAGGGCTCTTGAAATTTGTCACCATTAACAGTTGCTTGTCCTAGTGGAGTTTTTCTGAAATTAAAGTTACAGTTTTGGAACTGTTTACCAGGAGTTTTCTGCCTGCTACAATTTACAAAGTATTCAATTCATAATGTGTGGCTCTGGCATGTTTTGGATGCACGAAATATGTATATTTTGAAAGCTCTGCAGGAAATATGGCATTTATGAAGTTTATGTGGGAATTCCAGTAAATTCACGTGACACCTGGCTCTAGGTTTTGTAATAGATATGGAACATACATAAACCATTTTATAAAATCTTTACTTGTAAGCCCAGTAAATGTGTTTTTGTGTATAGCATAAACCTTAATGTCTGCTGTCACTGGTCTTTCAAATCGTTTGGGCAGTATTTTTGTGTTTTTTAAGTAGATGGCATACTGGCCCAAACGAACCTCTACATAACAGTAGAGCCTGTAAAGATTGTAAATAGAGCAACAAGACTGGTCATTGTGTCAAGACCTGTGTGATTTAAAAACCGTAAATATTATTAGAAATGTTATCTCAGAAAAATATATGGTTTTATTGTATTGTTATGCTATAAAAGCATACTTTGATGGGCATATCCTTTTTCTGAATGTTGTCTACCATCATGCATAGTCTGTTATAGGGCTAAAACTGACAATTAATGATTGTCGGCTACTTTTTTATTACTGTCTATTGATTTATTTTTCTGTTTTAATGAGACAAGTAACAAACAAATTTAAGTAATGACACAAATGTTAATCTGCGTCACCCTCACGTTTTTAAAGTGACTTAACACAAAAAAACAAGTACACTTTTTGTGTGGATATTTTAGGTCCTGCCTTTGTTTAGCTTTAGCAAAAAGTGGTTTCTTCTTTAATTCCACAGAAGGACAATAAAAGAAATATTGCCCCCTTCACTTCCTGTAGTGTGCTGCATTCTGTTGGAACAAACTAAATATGTAGTTTGTGAACATGAGACCTTTTTCAGTTCAAACATCAGCTGTAAAAATCTAAGTTGACGGTTTTTTTAATAATCAACATTATCGACTTTATGGAGCAGTCTTTGCCACCCTACTCTGTTACTGCTGTTCCGTTTTTACATTTCTTCATCCAGCCTTAGAAAGCCACATTTGAACAGGTCCCGAATTCTATAATTTATGTTAATTACCAGGCCCATTTCATTTCTGATACAGGCCCATACTTTAGATGTTAGGTTATTAAATGCTGGACAGTGATTAAAATGTGCTGTTGACCCAGGGTCAATAAGAGGCTAATGAACATCCCCTATTCAAGGGAGGTACAGAACATGACCCTTAAATACAATGCTAAAGTGTCATTCAAGGTGAAGATTGGCTGTACAGACAACCTCAGAAGGCACACCTTAGCCCTGGAGTGTCAGCCTCCCTCCATTTTAACCCATTCCCCAGGGTTAATTGGTCTCATTAGTGGTTAATTCCCTATGCTATTTGTACTGATGTGGTTGTCTCCAGATACGTCATTGAAGTGGGTATTTCCTGGCTGCACAATCTGCGTTGATTTTGAAAGTGCTAAATTATTTTAAAATTTTGAACCTTTAACAAAATGTTGAAATCAGTAAAGCAATTAAAGAACACAGGACGTTTGAGAACCTACCTAACCTGTGAAATTGGTATGGATGTAAGGAACGAAAGGGTTCTTTTAGTGACCCTGAATGACCCCATCTTTGTCTATAGGTATGATTGTTTTTTTCTGGTTAGTCTAGACCATGGGTAATATTTTCAGTGTAACTGAAATGTTTTATATTTACAGATATTTACTTATTCCTAGTAAAACAAAATTGGTTGTTTTGTGATTGTTCCAGTTAAGTTCCATTGTAATGTATGAATAAACATCTAATGTCTTTTTTTTGTTCTGGGTCCTTTGTCTTGATACTGATGGATCTGTCAAGTTGCTATATATATTTTTTTAACGTCTTTATTAAACTTTAATATTCTTATTTTTCAGATCCACACCAATGATTGTGCTCGAAATAGAAGAACTAGAGCATCCAACAGTGAGAATCTCTGTTGTAAAAGAAGGGGTATTTTCACCCGGAAACCACTTGCAAGTTGGCTTAGGTATGTTTTATATATTTCTGATGGTTCTTATAAGGCTTAAGATTGCAATGAGGAGCTGCCTTTGCTGTTTTGCTTATGTTGTATTTTTAACATGTGTCAATAAAATTTAAAAATACACACAAAATTGTAGCTGGACCGTAGAATGATACTGAATCATGTGGCAGGCACTCATTTCTGTATGTTTCTGTTAAACTTTTCTCCATCATATTTTAAAGTAGGAGTACTTAGGAGGGTTACTCCTAGCTGCATAACTGAGGATGCCCTTAGATAGCCTTTTAGAGAAAAGGCAGAATGTACCACTTTATCAAAACAAACTTCACCCAAATACTCAACAAACTTGTACTTATACTTTTTTTGATGAGTGTGCAACAAAACATTTTGATTTGCTGTTATTTAATTTGGACACATTTTATCCTTTCAAATGTAAAAAAAAAAAAAAAGAATACCAGTATTTTACATTTTTCTCTAGTTGTGAGTTGATTTAATCAGAAATCAACAACTGGGTAAAAGAAATTAAGTAGCTTTTGGATATGGAACATCATGTATAAAAGTGGTTCAACACAGGCAATAAGGAACCTGCCGATTGGTAACAACTGAAGGTGGCATAGATGTTTGCTTAGCATCAAGTTAATATGAGAGAATGATGAAAGTGCTGATTAAGTGTTGGAATATATGTCCGCCTTGATGTTTTACACCTCTGCCCCCATTGTGCTTTATGGCACCCTTTCATCTTCATATTGTGTAATTTATGACAGTCTTCCAAAGCCTCAACAAAAGTGTGTTATTTGTGGGAACTCTGACTAGTACACGAATTGTCCTAAGGATGAATTGGAACAGATTTGAATTAGCAGAACAAAATCTATATAGTGTAAAAAGGTTACAAAAACAGTAACATTATTCGATTTATTCATTTTAGTGGGTTGTGGTTTGCTGCTGGACTCTCCTCCCAGGATGATATGAAATTTAACAGGCAACGATGCATACAGGTTGGTGTCTCTTCCCCCTTACCTTTTTCTTTTTGAATAAAATGTTCTGGACAACTTCACCTTAGAAGTTTGAGCAAATACTTCTTTACTCCTTTGTCCGCATACCGGTTGAAAGAACTTTAAATCATTCATTATAATTATAGCTGCTAGTTTGGTCTTTGGGTACCTAACAAACGCTTAAGTCAAGATTACTGTGTATAATAGCCTTTACATGTTAGTCTACATTGCTGTTAAACAGCTTCCCATTAATGAAATGTCTTTTTTCCTGGGGAGGGGGGAGACCTTAATTTTTAGTTTATTTTGACTTATTTTTTTCTTTCTTATTCAACAAATATTTTATATAAGTTAATTATAGCTATTCAGTTTTTTTCTCAAAATGACTACCAAACTCTTGAGGTTACATTGGTTTTTGACTTGTCCACTTTGTTGTTTGACAGAAAGTTCTGTTGTTTTGAAGTTTATTGGTTTGCGTCAAGCATATGCGCATGCGTGCACCCACACATGTGGGCACGGCTCTTTGCAACATGTGAGACCAAGGAGAGCTGCGCATTGCTTGTCCGCATTGTGACTATGAATTGTATTCGTTATTAATGAAACGTTACCTGAAAATACATACTTGGCGTATTCCAATCTGATGGATCATTGACCCTGCTTTATGTATATGGTACATGTCACAAAACTAATTTCCTAATGTGGCCACATAATTGGCAGATGCATAGAATGTGGCATCTTTTGGAATTTTGTGCTTGAAACATTTTATGCTAGTATTCGTGTAAGTAGGCTCATTGATACAAAATCATAGGTCTAGGTTGTTAATGGAATAGCATCTTTCGTACAGTACACAATTCATAATTAGTCCAGTGGTATTCAGGGAATAATAGCTAGCTTGCTTTTAACATACACTGATGTCAGGGTTCAGCTATTTTAAGAAACATTTGGCTTTGTGGAACTTGAACTGTAATAACTGAAATATATTAAACTATAAACATTAATTTAGTTTGGTACGCTAATGTATAAAAGAATGCACTACAGCATACTAGTTGTGTCTGACAACTTGTTTAACTGCGTTGTATTATACTGTAATGATGGTGATGGTGGTGCTGTTTGATATTTAATGTAGCTTAAAAAATGGTGACCAACAAGTGTTGCTTTTAAAATTTTTAATTTTGAAATATTGATAAGTATACAATCAATGGCCAGCTGGATTATAAAGTCTCATCTATTTGTCAACGTTTGGAGATGGTAGTTTATGAATAGATCAGCAGTAAAACCATGCAAAGCAATTTTCATATGAAAAAAACGAAATATTTCACAAGAAAATGATTGGTAATTTGCTAGTTTATTTAAAAAGGAAACTCTTAAAATACTAAATTTTCATTTTAATCATATGCATTGTAAACTAGCTAACCTATAAAACTTTAAGGGTTTTTAAATGTACCTTCTCTGCAGTTATGGCCTAGCCTTGGTCATGTGACGAACCAGAAGTTCTCTGAAAAGGGAATTGTAGTCTGAGTTCTTTAAAGCAGGCTTAGTATTAGTAAATTGTATCTTGGTGTTGAAACAAGGCACCCATGTGTCAGTCTGTCTTTAGAAGTAAAAGAACAATGTGCCATAGGTACATGTGTATATATATTCCGTTAATACACAATACATTGTTATCTATAAAAACTCTGATGCAAACGTAATACAGTGAAACATCTTTTGTGTTTAGGGGAACATAAAAATGGGGGGAGGTCTAGTGGTTGAATTTATTCTGATTTCAAATCTCAAGAGTGGCCATGTGTGCTCAGCATTTAAAGTGACTGTACAACCTACAGAGTCTGCTGTGTTTGTAATCTGGAATTTAAAGATAAGTCAGGAAGCTCTCTACTTCTGTTTTAAGGCTCAGCACTAGGTTGGTTCACAGTTAGCACTGGACTTCTGCTACTTTTCTAAATGTTTTTGGATTACACCTGCCTGTCAGAGAAAAAAAATTTGGAATGCCAGTTTACAGTAAAAGCAATTGTAAATTTGCTGTCTCAGCCCTGTTGGATTTCCCAACAGCATACACATGCTGTCTAGTAGAATCAACCAAGCAAGCTTTAAATTGTGCATTAATGTCTTTTGCTGAGATTGTATTAAGTGTGAGTCACAAGAAACATTATAAAAATCCAGTGGTACAGAAAAAGTATGTACTTCGATTTGCCAAAATTTCTGACTTGAAGTATCTATCATCTTTTTTCAGTCTATCAGGTAATGCAAATTATAACAATTAAAAAAACAGGGATAAATAAATCTATACAAATGAAGTCTACTGTCCAATATACAGTATAATAACACTAATTCCTCCTAATTCAGATTAGATTTTGTTCCCTGTGTAAAGAAAATATTTATAATAATTCTATTTAGAAAACTTTTAAATCTATTTTAAATGTATGCTTCTATAATGACACCCATTTCCTAGGAAGAAAAATGACCAGTTTTCAATGGCAAAACAAAATTAATATACAGATATACAATCATCAGTAAACAATTTTAAGACATTTCTGAACTATGTATCAAAGTGTACCAAAATATAGGTCATTCTTCTTTCATTGCTGTAGCAATGTATTTTCCCCCCTTTTCCCTACCTCCTTTTGGGTCAGTTAAGTTTCATTCCTAGACAGACTAAATCCAGGTTCTGAACTGTTACGTTAATTTGCTTCCAGTGACTAAAGGGTTAAAAGTAGCTTGGAAATGTGACAAAGTGCAATTTCATTTCTTGTTTATTACTTGTTTTCCTATTGGACAATAGATGGCAGCTCTGCCCTGGCAACAAAAGTAGGCTATTTGCATTCTGTGTTCTGATTGGCTTGCGCTTTCATAGTCTCTCCCAATCACATAGTATCTTCCTGGTGGTAGGCTATGCTAATTAGGTGCTGTTGCTGGGGTTCAGAAGGGTGGTTACTCTGTGATTCTGCTGCATTGTGTTGCCTGGTGAGAGACGTTGATAAATGAGTACTTAATGATCTGCAGAATTCCCACTCACTGCAGACAGGCTGAGATTTCAAAATAGAACTGAGAGATTCGATTACTGAGCTAAAGGCTCGCCTTTTACTGTTCATCTGAATCAAGTGAAGTAAAAGAAGCAAATTAACTAGATTTCACCGATTTTCCTCCCTAAGGTTATTTTCAGTGTGGTTTGAACTAATAGACACTTGCATTCTTCTGATGCTGTCTTTTAAAATCCATTTTGGGATTAACTATAAAAGTAGCAAGTGAAACATAATTTTTACTTTCTGAACAAATATTTTCTGCATTTTCTCCCTTCTGTATAAGTAGGTGGTCTGTTCAAAGACCGATATGGACTAACACTTACTTTCACAATTATGTCGTATCAGATGGATGGACTCTCACTTGTTTTATGTTTTATATTTGCCTAGCCATCATAATAAATATTTTGACAATCAGCAAACATACTGGAGCTGTGGTCAGTGTTTTGTTGTTTTTATTTGTAGTTGAAACTGGTGAATATTCATATTATTCACTATGATAGGTAGTTTTTTGGACATTTGCCTTGTCCTTATATATCCAGTAAAATGTATTACATATTTTTAAAATGTATGAAATTGTGACAAACAGTAGAAATATACCTTCAAAAAATGAGATGTTCTTTAATAATAATATAGTTCTTTAACATTGTATAAAGTTTTTTGGTAATACATTTTTTGAAGAATTAATTGAGTAAATGTTTTGTAATGAGTATAGTGTAAAACACAATGTTTACATTTAAAATCCTTGTGTGAACCAGATATAATTTCAGACGGAGTGGCAAAGAGTTCATTGTCATTTTTCTTTTAAACAATATTTTTACTGTTTATCAATTCACCAAGAAACATGCGACCATATGCAGTTAAATGGAGAGTCAGTTTTACTGTTATTTTATTTTGTAAAACTTGCTTCCGTTTAGTGGTTCAGGCATATCTTTGGTCTGTTCAGTTAAATTCCATGAATCATTTATTGTAATACATTTTGATTTTCATTTGAAAGACTCAGTTTCTCACCTTTTGGACTGACATAGTGGTGCCTATCCAAGCTTTTATTTCAACTATTTGCATATTAATTAGTGAACAACTAATAGGTAATGTTGCCAATGGTATAATGGGCAAGATTAAAGTTAAACTTTACATGTCCTACCTGTCCATTGAAGACATTTTCTTACCTCTTAAGTATTTTAATACATTGCTTATTTTTTTCCTCCATTATTTATCCATTTAGTAAACTTTCTCTAGTCTTCTGTTCTTCTAAAACAATACACAGGAATTTTTCGCATAACTGCATTCTGCAAGTTTATAAGACATATACTTTTATAGCATTAAACATATAGTTTGTTTACAGTCTCAAAACAGTCAAGCAAATTGACTGTTTTGCTTTTTTTTTTTTTTTAGATTTCTGTAATTCTAAGGACCTGAAGTCTCAGAGCTTAAATTTCAGCATGGAACTGGGGCTTGGATGCACCCCGTGGAAACTCAAGTTATTTGGAGGGTGAACGTGGCTCGCAGAGACCGCGCCGGCCCGTCCCACTGCTCACGATACTCTCTGTCTTGTGTAGCGCGGCTCCTGCTTTCAGGATGAACTCTGCGCTGTGACGCAGCAGTTTCCCAGGCCTCTGTGCAGGGAGGGAGGCTCAGGGAGGGGGTTTAGCCTTTTGTTTGGTCTCAGAGCATGAGAGATGTGCTTGCAGCTGAGTCACAGGTAGAGCCACCCAGTGAGGTTCTAAGGGAAACTTCTCTGCTTTGTTTAATCAAAACTGGTGGCTGTGTGTCTGTGTAAAATACAGGGGAAAAAATACAAGAGATTAATTCGACTTTGTTTGGTTTGAACTGATATTGATGACATTTCAAGTCTGATTACAAGGGGATCTGGTGGCGCAAGGGTGATATGGGTCTTGTCCTTCTCATCCCTCTGCTTTTGACTGAAACTTGATCTGAGGGTATTGAGCTGGACTCCAACAAGTCGTGCCATTGGCCACATGAGATTGTGACATCCTCAGCATGGGCAGTTATTTGTGATCTGATGTCATCTCGCATGACTTCTGTCAAGTGCGCCAAACTGGTCCTGCCTGGCGTCCGATCGGCTTTAATTATCTTGGTTAGCGGTTCTTGAATGTTTAGCATGCCGGTACTTTCTGAATACGCTTCATTTAATTTCCGTTCATTGGAAGATCTCGACATGAGTAAGCATCCACCAACATACAATCCTGCAAAAACACGAAGCTTTAAGGAAAATTTTAATTTAGTGCCTCTGTATGGGAACTGGCTATTCCTTCATTGTTTTCTGTAAGGAAGAATCCTTTTTGGCATGAGAATAACTTTTCAACATTAACTGACTATATTGCCAATATTCTTATTGACAGATTCCTGTTTTGTGTTTTGTTTTTTTTCTGTTACTTAGATTATTACTTGTTTCTAGTGTAATGTGTCTCTTAAGTCTCTTGACACAAGATCAAAGGATCACTCATCATAGTTGACACATATAAATATTAATCCCAGTATTTGAGCTTACATTATGTGAGAGATCTGTGTAATACATGAAAGGAACACAAGGTGTTCGGAGGACCTGCTTTCTGTGGGTTCTAGCTTTCTTCTAGTCTCCTTCAGTAGACATATATACCTTTAGATACTTTAGAAAGAACTGTGAAAATATCTCTTTTTTCTTTTGCTCCTACAGAATCACAAACATTGCCTGAAGTGAAATATACACCAGGTTTGATATTGCAAACAATGAAATTTATCTTAAAAAATCTATGAGTTACCCCAGTGGCCTCCAAGAAACTTTCATGCAAGCTCAACGTTGTGCACTTTCCACCAGGCACTCTACATTAAGTCTTTACTTGAGTTGTAGAGACTGGGCGTGTTGGGTACATTTTCTTAAGCAAGATGCAAGTTTGACATTCTTCAGTACAACATGGTCATCGAAGTGGAAAATGATTTGCTCCTCCCTGCATACACTTCATGACTTCATTCACTGCTAATCTGTGTCTTCAATTCAAACTTGTATATCTTTCCAACCAAGGGTTATGAAGAGTTTTTCTTCCTCTGTGACGTATCTGTTCTTGTGTCAGTTGATATCAGTTTTTTTTTTTTTCCTCAGTAATGGACTTTTATCTTACTTGTGTAACTAGAATGGTTGTGTTATATATGTTTGGTGGGTATTTAAGACATTTCTGCGTCCCGTTTTTTTTCGGGTGTCACTGTGGGTGCTCAGGGAGCTCACGTGACCTTTCTCCCCCTCCCCTACCATTGCAGGAGGAGAGACTTCAGCATGCAAACCCTCATCTGTTCGGCTTGCTCCTTCGTTTTCTTTCCATGCTGCTGGGATTCAGATGGCTGCTCAGATGCCCCACTCGCACCAGCAGTACAGCGACCGTCACCAGCAGAGTACGGACCCGTCTGTCACTGTGCTGCCGTACAGTGAGCAGGCCCAGCAGCCCGTCGTCAGCCAGGTGTGCTGTGCTACACCCACCCCTCTTCCCCTCACACATGTCGCTCTATATAGGCCATGCCTCCAGGTGACACCTCACACTTTCTGTTGAGGGTCTGTCCTTATTGTGTATGAACACTGCACCAAACGTAGGTCCCCTCAATATGGCCTTACATTCAACCCAGTCCTCCAGATGATCTTAGCCTGTACCAGACATCAGTGTCTCAACACCAGTAGCGTTAAATGACAAATATGCCAGATCTTTGATGGACACCAGGGCATTTTTAATGTTGGGAATTGAATTGATCCTTGGTTTGCGTAAATTAGCCCTGGAATTGAGAGGCAGGATTGCAGAAATCCAGAGTTTCCAAGGGGTAGCAGACGTGAGAGCTGTGTACAGTGATGAGGCACCGTCGAGCCTCATTCTCCGTGTCCATTGAAGGTGACCCCTGATGTTGTCATGTTACAGAGGCGCATGCCCCAGTGCTTTCGTGACTCCGCCTCGGCTCCCCTGAGAAAGCTCTCTATTGACCTGATCAAAACCTACAAACACATCAATGAGGTAAGGTGCCACTTCTGCCTGATAGGTGCCTGCAAGTTAGTCGCATGGTTTGGTCATGGGGTTTCGAGTTTATACAGGGCTATAGCAGTGGGAAGCTTGCATGGATACACAGAACTGAAATGCCCAAATTTCTTATAGGTAGGGCTATTTGGAAGAGAATACATTGTAAGTTTATAAGGAACTTAATCAAAAAGTATGTTTGTTGTACAAGCAGTTTATAATCATTAGTAATCAGGAATGCAATCTTATCTTTTTTCCTTCCAATCTATGCTGCCATGGTGTAATGTGCAGAGATCACAACATTCCTATGTCCCTCAACCTCAAACTGTCCATCAGTGTCCCTTCTGGTCAGCTGTAGCTATAATCAGTTTTCTCGTGTTTACTGACTAAAAGATCAATGCTTATTTTCTGTTCTCCAAACACCCCCACGGGATTTAATCGTATGCGGCATTTAAGAATCAGTTGGTTCGACGGGTCAGTGAAGTTTCCATTGTTTGCTCTGTTTGTCAACTTGCATACCTTTGGTGCTCTGCAGTCTGTGGGTCCATAGGTCACCTGCCCTCCATGTTTGTTTGTCTTTAATGGCCGAAGTTAAGAGACAAGTTTTTACCAGATACTCTCTGATTGTTTTGGTGTTTGCCAGCCAGTCACAGGATGACTGGGGAAATAAGTTTGCCAAAGTCTGGCTATTTTTACTCATAAACATTGTAAAGTGCCAAATCCAGGAAGGCAGCAAACGGTCAGGGACGTGGCCCCCTGTTAAAGCTCCAGATGCACACATACCCTTCAAAGTGACTCTGGCCCTTGTCCTTGTTGTCCAGGTATACTATGCAAAAAAGAAGCGTCGTCATCAACAAGGCCAGGGTGATGACTCCAGTCACAAGAAGGAGAGGAAGGTTTACAACGATGGCTATGATGACGACAACTACGACTACATTGTGAAGAATGGCGAGAAGTGGATGGATCGCTATGAGATCGATTCTTTAATAGGCAAAGGGTCATTCGGGCAGGTGAGACGGAATGTCAACCATTTGTGCTTCTTGAGATTTATTGTTGTTAAAAATATATATTGTATCTAAGAAGCCATCTGGATTTCTGCTGTAATGTCCCAAATATATTTTTAAATAATAACTTATAATACCTGCAGTTTGCTACCTTCAAAACCCGTGAATTAATTTTGAGCTGAAAGTTTACGGAGGAGTCCTTTCTTCCTCAGTGCAGACCGCTTCTCTCCATCTGCAGCAGCCTTGTTATGACTGTAGTGTCATTCTTGTTGGGCAGGTTGTAAAAGCGTATGACCGCGTGGAGCAGGAGTGGGTGGCAATTAAGATCATCAAGAACAAGAAGGCTTTTCTAAATCAAGCCCAGATTGAAGTGCGGCTCCTGGAGCTCATGAACAAACATGACACGGAGATGAAGTATTACATAGGTGAACAATCCCCCCCCCCCCCCCCCCCCCCCCCATCGCTTTCTCTCTCAAATTCCAGTCTTGTGTGTTGAAGGGGACTTTTTTTTTTTGTAAATAACTACTTCTGCAACCTGATGTTTGTTTATTAGATGACACTCATTTATACCGCTGGGAGTTTACAAATTAAGGAAATTAAGGTTAAGTGGTTCTCCCAGTGGTTCAACAGCCAGGCCTCTTCTGGGACTTGAACTTTGAAGTCTATCCTTAATTACAATTACCTGCTGCCCCATACTTTGCTGCTAATCCCCAATGGTTCGTCTATGTTAACTTCTTTATTGTGTGTGGGTTTTTTTTTTTCTTCCTCCCCACCCCCACTTTTAATTTTAGTTCACCTGAAACGTCACTTCATGTTCCGGAACCATCTCTGCCTAGTGTTCGAAATGCTGTCATACAACCTGTATGACCTGCTGCGGAACACCAACTTCCGGGGCGTCTCGCTGAACCTGACGCGCAAGTTCGCCCAGCAGATGTGCACGGCGCTGCTCTTCCTCGCCACGCCCGAGCTCAGCATCATCCACTGTGACCTAAAGCCCGAGAACATCCTCTTGTGTAACCCCAAGAGAAGCGCCATCAAAATAGTGGACTTTGGGAGTTCGTGCCAACTGGGGCAAAGGGTGAGTCTGCCCACATGGTCGCGTCCTGCAGCGTGTTTAAGCTGCCTCCAGGGGGCTCTGTGCCGGGACATGTGCAGGCTGCGTCGTGACTTGCTGCATTATCTCCTCAGATATACCAGTACATCCAGAGTCGATTCTACCGCTCCCCCGAAGTGCTGCTGGGAATGCCTTATGACCTGGCCATTGACATGTGGTCCCTGGGCTGTATTTTGGTTGAAATGCACACTGGAGAGCCTCTCTTCAGTGGGGCAAATGAGGTAACTCGCCTTCACATTTTGTTTTATGTAAGAATAAACATTGTTTACTGTAATATCGGTGGCCTACTTAAGCAGTTCCGATATTAACGTCCTTGCTTGTATTGTCAAATCTCCCATTTTGCAATTTTATTATAGACGTCAAAAGGCAACTTATATTACCTTTATCATAATCATAAGTGATAGGTGTTCTGACTTTGCTAAACATAATTCCACTGTGCAGTCAAGACAGGTCCAGCAGAGGGTGCTGTTGTGCTAGAAAATGCTGAGGCATGGGGGATTACCACGATCAATTTTATCAGACAGCCGTGCAGGCCTTACTTACCATGTTGACTGATTTATTTGCAGGTAGATCAGATGAACAAAATAGTTGAAGTGCTTGGTATCCCTCCCAACCACATACTGGACCAGGCTCCCAAAGCAAGGAAGTTCTTTGAGAAGATGTCTGACAGCACATGGAGTGTAAAGAAGACCAAAGATGGCAAAAGGGTGTGTGAAATCAAGCCTCCTGTCGGCGTGATCTCTAATCATGTGTTCTGGGTAGTTCGTTTGAGGTCCTCTTGAGTACCACCTGGCAGCTTGTATGTCCTGATGCTGACACTCAGTGCCTGACCTTCTGTCCCTCAACAGTATAAGCCCCCGGGATCCCGCAAGCTCCACAGCATCCTCGGGGTTGAAGCCGGCGGCCCCGGAGGACGCCGGGCTGGGGAATCCGGACACGCTGTAGCCGACTACTTGAAGTTCAAGGACCTCATCTTACGAATGCTGGACTATGACCCCAAGAGCCGCATCCAGCCCTACTATGCCCTGCAGCACAGCTTCTTCAAGAAGACGGCGGACGAGGGGACGAACACGAGCAGTAGCGTGTCTACAAGCCCCGCGCTCGAGCAGTCACAGTCATCCGGAACCACGTCCAGCACGTCCTCGAGTTCAGGTATCCCCTGCACCTTCTTTGCAGTACCTTTCTCTCCCCTTCTTCCATAGCTCTCTCTGCTCATCTCATTTGCGACTGGCTTCTGTCTGCCTCCTTCAGGAGGCTCGTCTGGGACAAGCACCAGTGGCAGAGCAAGGTCCGACCCGACCCATCAGCACCGGCACAGTGGAGGACACTTCACTGCAGCTGTGCAGGCCATGGACTGCGACAACCTCTGCCCGCAGGTCAGCGCCGCCCGCAGCCCCCTGCTGGCTCCGCCGGCTCTCTCGGCTACTATGCAGTTTTAATAATGTGACTTTGACAGGACCGAAAAACATTGCTCCTTTTTCCTAGTCGGTGGTAAGTCATAAAAAGGCTCCTGGGGGCCCTTTCCTTGGAAAGCCCCTCCTCAGCCCTAAGCTGTCTGTCTCCTCGCCGCGTGTGCAGGTCAGGCCGCCGTACCCTCCAGCCCTGGGCTGGGCGGTCAGTGATGGAACCCAGCAAGTGGCAGTGGAGACCCACCCGGTACAGGAGACCACCTTCCACGTGCCTGCCCAACAGCCTAAAGCGCTGCACCCCAACAGCTCTCACCACCATCACCACCACCACCACCACCATCACCACCACGGACAGGGCCTGTCCACGCGCCCCCGCCCTCGCCTCTACAACTCCCCCACTAACAGCTCCTCTACACAGGATTCCATGGAGGTCGTCGTTCACAGCCACCTGTCCATGACCTCCCTGTCTTCCTCTGCATCCTCTTCCTCCACATCTTCCTCCTCCACTGGGAACCAGGGCAACCAGGCATACCAGAACCGCCCGGTTGCCTCCAATGTCTTGGACTTTGGCCAAAATGGCAGCATGAACATGGGATTGGGTGCCTTCTCGAATCCCCGCCAAGAGACTGGCATAGCAGGACATCCCACGTACCCTATCGCCACGAACACGGGGCCTGGTCACTATATAACGGAGGGTCACCTGGGAATGAGACAAGGCATCGACAGGGAGGAGTCCCCCATGGCAGGAGTCTGTGTTCAGCAGAGTTCTGTGGCTAGTTCGTGACTAAACTGAGAATGGTTTTTTTTCTGTGTGTATTTTTTAAGGTGGTGTTTTTCAAAAAAAAAGTGCATAGAGATCAAAAGCTGCTTAAATCAGAAGGGAGATTATCACTGAACCGCTACCACAGTGCAGAGCCCATATCTTAAGTTATCTTCTCCGCGTCCCGCCCCTCGTCTTGTTTAATTTTGGTTTTATCAGTCATACGCAAGTCACTAGAACTGCTAAATAGGTATTGCAAAAACATACGGAAATTTATTTATGTGTTGACATTCTGAATTTCTCATCTGCTGTTTTAGTTCTGAGTTTCCATGATGATTGGCTTCATGTGTTCATCATGCGTGACATTTTTTCGTGGAAGATATCTGTGGGTTGTAAGAATAGTCACACACATTGTTGCTGGTGGATATTGGTTTATAAAAAGAAAAATATATATTACACCCCTGCAGTTTAATCCCAAGCATTCAAACATTTTTTCCCTCTTAGCAGAATCATTTTGTAAATTTTTTTATTTTTTTTTCGTTCTCCTTTTTCTCTTAAGTTTTTATGTTGTGTGCAATTCTACAAAGGAGCTGTGTGCTTAGAGCCTGTAGCGTATGGCAAGGAGGAAGCCCTTGCGGTGTGATTCCATCTGTCAGCTTTGTGTTACTCTCTGCGAGGGGGCACAGTGCAGCCGAGGCGAGGCGGCGGGTGTCAGGCGGCGCATGGGCACCGGAGCCGCGCCCGCAGCCCTGAGGGACCCGGGGAGGCAGGCCAGCTGGGACCCTGTGGGGCTAAGCTGCGGAGATGCACTGGGGAGTGAGTGTGGCCCCGCCTTGGCGAGCCGGGCAGCGGCGGCGGTCTCTTGAGATTACCCTTTGGCCTTATGAGTTTTGGACTCTGAATGGAAAAAAAGAGAAGCTGGACGTTATCATTTAAATGAGAAAAAAATAGCTTTCCTGTATTTTTGAACTCTAGACAGCCCTTAATTCTTAACAAAAAAAGAAAAAAAATATGAAAAAAAGGTATTTGAGAATGGTGATTTATGAGGCCTTTCAGCTAAAAATTTATAACTTCAGAGACCCTATGGTTGCAGGGTCTTGTAAGTTCACACGCGTGTCCTAAATGTGACTTCCTAAAAATCCTGAAGGTCACAGAAGTAGTGTTGTGAGATGGATGGAATTTGCTACGACTGTGTCCCTTCCTGCTTTTACTTGCTCCCCCCCCGCCACCCCCCCTTTTTGTGTTTTATTTCTTCAGCATGTGGTTTCTCCAACAGCTTCTGCACAAATGTCTTCTGTTCATCTTGAAAATGAAAACATCCAGAATTTTATGTGACTGCTTTTTTGCCTCACAATTATGCTGTGAATTTTACAAGAATTTATTTTCCCTTTTGATAATTTATTGTACCAAAGCTGTTTTTTTATAGCACATAGATGTCTGTAACCAATAATGTAGCAGTTCTGCACTTTGACACAAGGTGTATCAAAACCTTTTTTAAATGTCAGTAAAAAAATGGCTGTATCTATTGCTTTAGCAAAACTGGAACTGTTGTTAAACTCAGTACATTTACTGTTAGATGTATCCTGGACAGAATTGGTTGTATCCTCCTTCCCCTCCTCCCTTCCTCCTCCCAGCACCCCCTTCCCACCCCACAAAAAAAAGACGACCTTTCATTGATAGAAATTTTGTTGATCTTGTCAGGCCTTGAGGGACAGTACATGCAGATTCTGGTTGCTACTCTGCAGGTTCCGGAGTACTGGATTGATGTGTGGTGTTTCAAATTTGGGGTCAAGATGCATTTGAGCAACAGAGCATTAGTTATAAAGAATTGCGGCATTAAGAGGTTACTCAAAGTGTGCGTTTCGAAATGGTACCCCTCTCTGAAACTTTGAATCAAATCTAACAGTCCAAGGCACTGTACACTATCCAACGAGATCGATGCTAGATTAGATTCGTGTCCTAAAACCAGGTGTTTGAAATCCACACCATTGACTGAAGCCTTGAACATGGTAAACAATTAGCTGATGTGGTGACAGTCGCATGTCTGCTGGAGCTCTGAGCTCTAGTATGTAAGATTAGTTTACTGGGGCAAAAGTGTTTCCAACAGGATCTGTCTGCGAGTCTAATGGAACAACATCAGTGAGGGACGGTGTCCACAAAATGCAGGCTTCAGGTGTTTACTTTTCACCTCCCCCCTCCCCGTTTTAATAGTTGAAATAGAATTTATGTACATATTTATATTTTTTTAAATAAAGGAAGTTTAGAACTCACTGCTTTTCCTAACGGTATTTTGATTACATTTAAGTCAATGTGGGAGTCTTCTGTGATTTTAGTAAATGGCTAACAGTGCTTCCAGGCCAAAGTAGTTGACAAACGCCAGTACAAAAGTGTAGGGTTTTACATTCAACAGGTAACCGTAGGTCTTCATACCTTAAGTATTTTAGACAGGGTATAACGTGTGGCTGTTTGTCTACGAACCTGGATGACAAGTGTGTTTGTTTTTATATATATATATATATATATATATATATATATATATATATGATTACACACACACATCATTTTTATATTGTATCTCAATATGATATAAAAATGACATCATGGGAAACTTTTTTTATTGTTGCGTTTTAATTGGCACGAGCTTCAGCGGTGGGTCCATTTGAAGTCCTGCTCTTAGGTGTGAGTGCGCACATCTGTCTCGCCAGTATAACCTATGCGTGGTCCACTTTGAAACATCCATACTCCTGAAACTTTTTCAACAATTCGGTGTAGTTACAAGGTCCGCTGCTCCTCTCATTTCATTCTTAGGAAAGTGACTTTTTTTTGTCCCTCTATACCAGACCCTTTCCCTCCCTTCCCCCATAACCCCTCCCCTCCCAGTCCAGTTTAGAGCGATTGGCTACACGGTTTGGTTACAGGACGTCTGACGTGCACTGTAAAGATGAACAGCATGGGAAAGTACCTGTGTCCACAGATTGTAAGATCTAGTCGACTTGCTGTGTATATGATAATGTTACAAAAAGAAAAAATGGACAAGCCCTTTGTATTATATTCAAGCGGTCTAATGTATGATATAAAAAAGACGTTCATTAACTTGTGCTGAGCCACCGCCTTCTTCTTGTGTTCCCGTTTTCGTCTTCACCCTACCTCATTTGTGACTGTAGATATTTTGAAACATAGGGACGGTGTATTTCCTTGGACCAGTGCAGGCACTACCTACCAAGTTTTAAAGTACGATATTGTTGGGTTATACTCCTTTATTTCTGAGGTGTTAACTTTTATTGGAAATTAAAGTTACTAATTCAGGCAATGCAAGCAATGTGTAACTACCTTAATGGTATGGTTGTGTGTGTGCAAAAAAAATATATATATATAATTTTAATGGTGGAAAGAGGAACGGAATACCTCAGGATTCGGTGCAGACGTCTTGAATTCTTTGAAAGTAAATTTAGGTTTCTAAAAATAGAATTTTTTGATCCCCAAATTTGAGAAGCCATAGTTTATCGGGGGGGGGAGAAAGATTTAATGCGTTCTGCTTACTCAGCAGTATCGCTCTGCTAGACTCGACCCCTGCCAGACTGGTTCGAATGCTGCATGGGTCACGTAATTCCTGTAAAGGTCTTTAAATGATCCTTGTTCGTAACCACATGCTGGTTGTTAAATATCTGCCACCGCTGACGTGCTTCATATCTTCACGCAGAAAGGCGGATGCTTGTTGCTGCTGTTATCACATTTATTTTTTATAACAACCAAAGCACCGTTTATAAATTCTCTTTCATGAAGTTTAAGGCACAGTCAAGAGTGACATTTAAAAAAAAAAATCTTTCAGCAATGCATAGTTTGGTTTCAGACGGGATAGTTGGAAAAAGAATGTACTATTGCAACACACAAGCCGAGATTGTGAGCTAAAATGAGCCCCCTGAAGTTCATTGCTCAAGTGTTGAGTTTTGTTCCTTAGTTATTTATTTGGCTCAAATAAAACTGATGAACATCATTACCGTGGAAACATAGACGTGACACTTGTGGTTCATTTTGTGTATATAGATTTATTTGGAATAATTGTTACCGGGTTACTAATTCTACATTTAAACGTACTAAAAATTGCAAATGCAAAGAATGGTACTCTAATAAGCCCACAGAAATTATGCTGTGAAAATGTCAGGGAAGCTGTCACGAAGGTGTACCACGTACGACATACACCTGGAAAAGTAACAGACGGTACTTACAAATATTTTCTATTTCGGTTTGCTGTTTACCTTCGTCTACCAGAGACGTGGTGTCGTCATAAATGCCTTTGCAAACTAAGCGCGTCTAGCAAGGAAAGAGTGAAATTCTACATGCATTTCCTGAATTCAAAGAAAACCAAGCGCGTCTTCGGTTTCAGAGTAAACATTTCAAAGTCAATGTAGTTACTCGTAAATAATGGGTAAATCTGTCAAAAGGCAATGCTCTAAATAGTAGCCTAATCTATGTGCTTGGGCTGGATCCAGGACTTTTACCATGGTTGTATAGATTTAAAAATTTAATTTTTGTTGCACCTGTAATGTTTGTGTTACATTTTACAATCTGTCAGTGTTATTTTATTATTATTTATAATAATAATGATAATGATGGCAACAGATTTTATTATTATTATCGTCTTTGTTTTGTTATTATTGTCGAGTCGTGCCAGTTTTCTTGCTAGAGAACACATGAATAACCGTCTTCATACTAGGAGACCCTACTAGGGCGTAATATGGTGTCCTTGACAATCCCTCCGAAGCACCCTTCGTGTCGCCGCTCTGTGGGTGTTTTGCAGCCTTTCTGCAGGACGCGCTTTATTGATCTCATTGGATTCATCCTGAGTTAAAATAGCATTAAACTGCAAACTGGACATATGTATAGTCCTTTTGGTTTACTTAGAAATGCGATGGGCGAAATGAAGTTACGAGCAAACCGAAACCCTTTTAGCGTCGTAGCTAAGTGAATTATTAAAATATCCTTGCTCTGCTGCTTCCATTTGCTTGTGTCTCTGTGCATTTGTTTTTTTGTCCCCTACAGTACTTTATTTTTTGCATTAAAGTATTTTGATATTGTTAGGCTGTAAATGTCATTGCAAGTATGAGTGCCGTGATCTTGGAGAGCGTATTTATTGTATTATAACTGGAGTATGTGGCAGTTGTATACGTAGAAGAATCAGTCTATCCAAATGCTCATCTTGGACAGGGTAATGGGGATTGAAAGCTATCCCAGGCAGCGCAGTCCATCCAGTGCTTACAGGAGCAGACCCAAATCTCTTTGGAATCTGAGGAGAAACCAGAGTAACCGGGGGAGACCCGTGTGAAATGCTAAACATGCCAACTCCGCATACAATGTGGGTGTAGGATTCAAACAAACCCCAGAGGTGTAATGCAACAGTGCTGCCTAATGATCAAACTGCTGAGAAAATAGACTTTTATTTGGAGTGTAATACAGTCTTTAGACACTAGAGTGTGGTAAAACGCAACTATTCAGTAGCCACGTCCCAGCGGTGCAGAGTTCAGGTGCGCGATACGATTTAGCGGTGCACCTTGGATAGCCTTGGTATTTTCAACAATAATAAAGATGGTAAGGTGTGGAAAACCGTATTTTAATATGAAAACATGATTCAGCCCAGTTGATTAAAACTGTGGAATCCTGTTAACTGGCTACATTAAAATGTTTTTTTTTTCCTTAGCTGCTAAGATCCAGGTTTGGGCCCAATTTGTTTGAACCTGCGTACAAAGCTCATGACACCGTCCTGCATTAAGAGAAATCATTCACAGACACATAAATCTTCTGAAACATACCGTGTCGATTTATTTAAAAATTTTGGCACTGTAACCCTTTGTGTTTTCTGTACATTTATTGTGCTTTCGTATGAAGCATGCTTTCATTCCGTTGCCTGTGCACAGACACACTAAAAGAACTGGGTCCAAAGGTTCAAAGACAGACACAAGCAAACCTGTCCCTTGAGGTCCTTCTCTCCCCTTCCCGCCAAGAATACTTAATTCAGCAGCTCACATGCTGCAAATAAATCGAACCTGCCATCAACCTCCCCCTCCCCTTTTTACGTAGCCTACCATGGTTTGTAGAAATTGTCTATTTTCAAAATCCCGGATGCCAAAGGAGTGCCACATACACTGAAAAGGGCTCGGACGGAGCAGCCAGGCCCGTGGATCCAATGGCTGCCGTCTCGCTAACATGTACTGCGGGTGACCGTTTCCCTTAGCCAGGAGGCTGGGTGAGTTCAGGGGTGCTCCACTCGCTATTTGTTTAAACTCTTTAAATAGTTCATTTCTAGGAGCAACGAATACAGTACTACATCAGTATGAATTCTTGATAGATAAAGTTGAGGTTAAAACAGTAATCTAAACCACAATAACGAGACCTTCAAAATTTTAAGTGCCCCACCCCCACACTTTTTATTTTAGGAGTTGGGGTGCAAATGTTTTAAAGATATCATAGCAGGTCAATGAATTATCTTGCAAGAAATATTAGAGAACAAACTTATTCATATTCTGATCTCGTCCATTCAGGTAGAATCGCACACACTTGATCATTTAATACAACTTCATCAGTCCTTGTTAATCTCTTACTAGTAGTCAAAAATATATATGAATAATATATTACTATAGGCTAAGATGACATAATCTGCCAACTGAAGATTAAAAGCCAACGGAAAGGATTGACATTTGTGCATCAAACTAGCAATTCAAGTATTTGACCCCTTGTTGAGGGTGTGCGGTCCCCTTAGAGAAAACAGCCCGTTTCGTTCCAGTGGCCCAGCGGCGCCTCGGTCCATTTGCATTGCCAGTGTGTTTGTTCGCCTGTTCTCTGCCTTAAGCCTGGGGAAACGGGTAACCTTTGCAGGATCGGGACACTCTGCCTCCACCTGCTCAGCGTCCAAGCTCGCGGCTCCGCCTGTCTCTGCTGTCTGGAGGCGTCGTTTTATTGCTTAACTGTCTATTTCGGCTCCGCGTCTCCTCCCACCTAAAATGAATATCATACCTCTTCTCAGCCAAAGATGTGACGTTAATGATGGAGAGAATCGGCGTTTCTTCACCTCCATCTTTTGGGGCGGATTTCTAACATTAGTTTAACACCTAGGCGTATTTGAAACTGGCATTTCAAAACCAATTTATGCAGACTGCTCATTTCCAGTATCAGGTGCGTAGTTTGATACGGTGGGCAACTTAAAATTTAAATATTTAAATACAAGGGTCTAGTTTTATGGGTGGTGTTGAAGGGGGTGAATGTAGCTGAATTAAATGTTGGGGTATACGTGCATTTTGGCTCCTACGCCACTGCCCGGAATTGTTGTAGAAACATTAACAGTCCCGTTCAGCGTATATAATTGAGTTGTTTTCCTATCTCGCACATTAACACGCAAAGCAGGAATTCACAACACATGGGGGAGAAGTGCTAATCTGCCCAGTTGATATTGTACCAGGCTAAAATTGGCAAAATCGATCAGATGCACATTCCCCTTTTCTCAAACTGGCAGAAAATAACGAACTTCGCATGTGTTTGTGTTTATTTTTAGCATGACACTGGAAGCGGAGACAGCTTAGCGGATGACATGGCTGGGCAGAGATCAGAGCCGGTCATATGGCAGTTAATACGTTTGCTGGTAATTTGCAGTAAAATGTCCTGGCAGTGCCACCGAGCGTCGCTTCGCCTCCTTCGCTTTTCCGTCACGTATTTGCATAATAACCCTATTCAGCAAAAGAATTTAAACGATTACGCCGCTAACTTATTTTAAGTGTGCGCTCGGCCTTAATTGCAATTGGCTTTCAGTCGCTCAAGCTGCGGAGAGCTAATTAGGAAGCTCATTAAACGAGTATCCCCTGCACATGGCACAGTTACCGTATCCACTGGTGGGCCCATTACGGTGGCAAAACACTCCTGATTGGCGTGCAATTCTGAAATTAAAACATGGGCGCAGGCTTCACTTCTTCACACCTTACAGTTACAGTTTTTAACCCAAACAACTATATAAAGCTTTCATGGCAAAAAAAAATAAAATAATAATAAATGGCATTGCAACTGAAAAAAAATGTTACAGGATGTTGCAAAAGGCCCAAAGATTAAAAAAGCTCAGTGTTGTGTTATTTATGGGACTGAATATGCCGTCAAATTATTAAAGACCCTGAACACATATCAGCAGACTGAGATATTTCTCCTGCAATGTACTGGATAGAGAATTTTATATATGTATATATATATATATATATATATATATATATATATATATATAAATTTCTCAATCAAACCATAAAAACTTAACCTTGAAACAAAGCAATATCAACCCAATGCACAGAGAATGAGCACTGTTTGAGATCTGATCATAACCCCTCTTTGATGATTTCTACACAATAAATAATTACACATTTCCAACAACGGTAACACTACAACTTAGCACGACGATAATTCTTATGTCAAAAGCCATGACACACTTATAAATGAAAGGAACAGTAAAAGGTATTTGCTTTGTTCTGTTAAGTTCTGACCACGTCTTACAAAAAACCGATAAATGAGAATTTCACCTTCTTGCTAAACTACTGGATGTGTTTTTCTATTCTGCCACTGAAAGCACTCCTGCCTTGTGTTTCAGCAGTCTCGATATGACGGAGTTTCCTCACATTCCCTCATCCCAAAATCTCCTTTGGGGGTTTCTCCTTGAAAGCAACTAAAAATATACAAACATGTGAGAAGCTGCAAGATACCTGTGAAATGCTAAACAGGGCTGGACAGGATTTTAAAGAAAAATAAAGCTACTAGTCTGTCATAATATGGCTTAATAGAATAACTGGTACTTTCTTAAAGCCTTGCTTTTTATGAGATTTACTACACTAAATGTCAAATATAATGAAATTGTGATTTTAAGGAATACATGCCTTACATTCAAATGTCAAGCCAGGAGCAGATAGATATAACAAAAACACACAGTATTGAAAGTCAGGAAAAAAACCCTTCTTGGGAACAACTGAGTAAAAATGATTCATGTACCCTTTTCTTGCTTTTGTTAAATAAAATGTAACCTGGGGCGGCATGGTGGTGCAGTGGTTAGCACTGTTGTCTCACACTTCTGGGACCCGGGTTCGAGTCTCTGCGTGGGTTACATGTGTGTGGAGTTTGCATGTTCTCTCCATGTCGTCCATGTCATGGGTTTCCTCTGGGTACTCCGGTTTCCCCCCACAGTCCAAAAACATGCTGAGGCTAATTGGAGTTGCTAAGATTGCATGTGTGAGTGAATGGTGTGAGTGTGCCCTGTGATGGGCTGGCCCCCCATCCTAGGTTGTTCCCTGCCTTGTGCCCATTGCTTCTGGGATAGGCTCCGGACCCCCCACGACCCAGTAGGATAAGCAGTTTGGAAAACGGATGGATGAAATGTAACCTTACTTTTTATTCTCTGCTGAATTACAATTCATTTCAGAATAATGCATGCTGTCGAGCTGACTGAAACCTTAACATTGGACAATAGCCAAAAATCGGAGAGATTCATTCGTTTAAAAACGAACACAAAGAAAGCTGTGAATAAGGTGCGGGATTGCAGAAGACGTTTTTCCCTCCTCCACTGAAATGGCTTCTATAGATTTCGGTCCCCAGACACATTGTGGGGTAGTTAAAAAAACATTTGAAATACCTTTTCTGTGTTTTCTGATGGAGACGTGGAGGTGGATCAGCATTGCCCATCCAAGGGCCCTGGTCCACCATTCTGTAGATTATCTCCTGTATCTGTGGATATTGCCAACATTGACTAGGTGTTGGCCATCATGGCTGCATCCTTTGATATGCTACAGGTACAGAGTGGATTCAGCACTGAGTTTCCCACATCTGCACCTTGATGTGACCCCTTGACCTAGGGCTGGCCCAAGCATAAGCCAACTACCTGGCTGTTTAGGGCCAAGCAGCCACCAGGGCCCCCCCCCCATCTGATCAGCCTATTAGAATGGGAAGGAAGATAACAAATGACCAATAGGTTAATCAAATTTTGCTTTGGGCCCTTAAAAAGGTTAAGCCAGTCCTGCCTGTACAAAAAAGACATACAGGCAGGTACACTCTATATCCATTCCCCCACTATCACAATGCCTCAACCCTAGTTCCTCCAACCTTCTAAGCAGCACTGAGAAGGGGTGGGCTGTCACGCCTTACCAACCACATGGTGAGAAACCCCTTAGAAAAGTTCCCTGTTGCTGCATATATTGCTAGAATTTGCCAGAAAGCCAACAAGCAAGCCCTGTACTCTGACTAAACATGATGTGAATGCAGGACCTGTCCCCAGGCTGGACAAAATGGCAGTTGCAAGGGCACGGAGAGTGAATTCTCCGGAAAAAGCGGGACGCTGAAAGACCTGCATTTGGGGACGGATGTTTTTTTAGACCACCACAAGGGGGCGCTGCATTTACTGTGCTTCAACGTGGCTGGGGGTTGAATAAAACAAATCATGGGTTAATGTAAGATTTCCTAGCTCCCTGACCGCGAAAGGTAAGTTACATCCACAATATAAGATCATATTATCCCAGTTTGTCATGCAGAAATGTGGATGCAGAAATCCTCATCACTTATCAAAGTTGGTTTCAGACTAGCCAAGACTGCCCAGTTTGCAGGCTTCGGGTATGTTGCTTCTAATCTGAATAAAAAGCCTTTAGTTATCGAACTGTGCTCATTATCGTCACTTATTCAGCATTTTTTTTCGTACCATAATTAGTTTTCAAAGCCGGACGACTCGCAGACACCAGCTGCATGTGCTGCCGTTTCTCATCATACTGTTAATACTCCTGGCAGCCAGCAGCGTCTGCAGAGGCTCGGCAATGACACATAAAGTGCTTCTATAACCTCAAAGTCCTCGCACAAGCTACGGCTATGCTGCCTCTCACCCCATCTGATCGCTAAAAATACGCATCGCATGGAGGCTTTTCTCCACGTGATGCCACCGGGGGACACTAATCAACTGGGTGAAAGGCCGCACGCTTTTCAGATACAATATTTTTCCCCCTTAAACAGCGAGCACAAGAGGACAGGGAACCTCTGAGTCTATTATCTAAGACATAAAAAGGGTTTATGACAATAACAAAGTTCCTTGTAGGACGTGGTACTATTAAAAATTGAGATACAGTACTAGTTACAGTTCGGGAGTGAATAAAGAACCGATGTGAATTGGCAGTCAGCTGAGCTGCATCTCACCTACGAGTCAGCAGACCGCAGACACCGTCCCCGCAACGAGGGCTCCGGTGGCGCATGCGCATCACACCCGCGACCAGCCGCGGAGTGACGCTTAGGTGCTCCCCGTTTAACTTAAAGGGTATTGCACAAAGCGCGTTGACAAACAAAAAGACGTTATTAAACAGGGGAAAACGCTTTCCCTATTTAAGTTATCGAGGGTTATAGGCAACTGGTCAACAGCCTCTTGGTGTTAGGCTGTGTGTCAGACACACGTCCGCGGACTGTGTCCGGTCCCCAGAACAATAGTCTAATATATAGTTTTTGCATCCAGTAATGATCAGAATATTTTTCCTTGCCTACTGCTACTTACACTCTATATACATAATATAGAACAATTTACCTACAGGAGTTTTTTGTACATGCTTATATATATATATATATATATATATATATATATATATATATATATATATATATATTTTAAAAAGCCCTAATGAAAAGAATGTTTATTACATAAGGCATTATATACAGAAAGGATTTTTTCCCCGTTCATTTTCTAACACGGTATCAAACTTCCTGTTTGCCAAATATTCACAAATCCGTAACATAAATCCACCATTACTGGCTAGGAACAGTTATTGAAATATGTACAAAAATACAAATGCAAATGCCCTAGAATATATATATATATTTATATATATGTATATATATGTCAGATCTTTTTCTTTAAAAAAAAACAAAACAAAATTATAATAACTCTTACTGTTAAGAAAGAAATTTTCAGAGCATGCGATTGTCCCAGCCTTGGTATCATAGATATTTCGTGATTATTCTCCCAGGCAGAGATTGATGAGAGGAGATTTCGGAGTGGGGAGCACATGAGACCTTATTTTGTATGCTCCCTCCCCCCCCCCACTCACCCCTGCACTATCTGGTCCACAAATCAATTTGAGCTTTCAAAAAAACCCCAAGCCTACAATTTTGACTCATACTCTATGTTTGCAATATCTCCATTGCGTTCCGTCTGCTCCTCTGCCTCTTCATGGTCGATCATCTCCTGCTCTACGTCCAGAGCCGCCTGTTGGTTCAGCTTGCTGGCCACAGACCAGGTAAGGGGCAGGCTGGCCCGGGAAGTCATTTCAGACAGCTCCCGGGCACTGCAGATTGGCGTGTTGGTCTCATAGACCTCATGAAAGCTGTTGTAGTCCACCTCGTAGAAGCCATCCTCCAGCGTCAGCACTGGTGTGAATCGGTAGCCCCACTTGATCTCACTTGTCACGTAGGAGCTCCTGGCTTGGCAGGTCATTCCTGGATGGGGAGGAGAATACCGAGACGTGAGCCATACTTGCACCTGCCAGCAGCCACCAAGCAAATACACAACTGCTTCAAAAAGATTGAGAAGATAACAAAGCTGGGTTTAACATATGGGGTCTCCGATTGCTGCTTTTGGCCAACAGAGCTTTTTACAAAGAACCTGGCAGCCATTTGGTTGGTTCTTCATTACTGAGTGTTTGGTGGGGTTTCTTAAGGCTGATTATAGCTTTTGAACACCTCTTCCTCTTTTCCCTTGTGATCACTTCAGCACAACCCTCCAGGTAAGTCTAGGTACAGAAATTCTCCTTGGAGTCATGGCAAAGCCAAAAATGAAATTACTCATGAGCCAGAATAAAAGTGGGTGGGCCATACAATCCAATTACAGCTCAATAACATTCATAATAGCTTACAAATTGTTATGTGTTGGCCTGTTGTGTCATGTCATACTATCATCCCTCAACAGCCATAAAATTCAAACCAATCAGTTCTGTTCAGTTACCACAACAACACACTATATTCAGAATCTTAAATTGCCCCGTAGCAGATGTAGGAACAACAAAAACATTTTCATGCACAGCGACTGCATAATGTATAATATATCTGCAATGCACAGCCATAGTCGATAGATGCAGAAAGTTCCCAAATCAAACTCCAACACAGCAAAGTATCATTTAAATTCTTTAGCAAACGTATTTAACTTCAGTGGCAGTCTGTTTCTCTCCAGGCTACTGCAGACATCTGGACGATCTTATAGTCTTAAGTAGGCCTAATTCATGGTTTTCCAAGCATACTACAACAATGAACAAAGAGCATCTTCTCATGCACAAAACACCATCAAATTACAACATAGGAAAAATCACATGCATTATAAGCCATAAACATTATAGAAAGAACTTCAACAAGAATTTCACAGCCAACTTTGTTAAGATGTCACGATTATTATACTGCAGCAACACTCAACAGGTTATACAACAGCCTGACAAATAGACTGCTGGAATGAAGAACAATTTTAGGCCTATTTTTGATGTCTTGCTACAGGCCTGTTTGATGGTGCTAATTCGGTGCCCCCCTACCCCCACCCCCCTTCCAAACTCAATAACATTAACAGTGGCATCAAGTACTGGCCCCTCTATATTTGGCTACATCCCAAAAGTGTTTTTTGACAGCTCCCTCCCTCGATGACTCTGTCTAAAGCAAGGGTCCCCAACCACCGGGCCGCGGACCAGTACCGGGCTGTGGAGCATTTTGTGCCGGGCCGCGGCGAACGGATAACAGATTTTATTTTGTTAAACACTTCCCTCTGTGGCTCATAAGTGGCGATAAGGCAACGCATTTGGTGATTACAGTAAAATCCCGTAATAGTGGACTCGCTTATAACAAAATATCGTCTATAACGGACGAGGTCCGCTGGTCCCGGCCGTGCGCCTTTAAGAAAATGCAGAAAAAGCATCGGATATAGCGGACAAACAATTTGGTCCCCATGGCGGCTTTTAGCTGTAGTTTTGTTCGGTATAACTGAAATGCAGGCTCCGCCGATAAGGCGCGTGGCGTGCAGGTGATATCTAGCGCAGATACGGAGTCGGGATTATTAATAGTCACGCTTCTGGTCAGGTAATGTTGGATTACTACGTGTATAATATAATAATCTATTATGACTGGGCAACGTGCGATATTGATATGGACTCTGCGTGTTATGTACGTGCAATACTCACATCGCAAGGATCGCGGTAATCAGCTGGGTTGAGATCAGGCTTTTTCATAACTTCATAATGCCCGGACATTATACTGCATTATACGGCGTTTTCAAAAACAACGTTGTTTTCAACATAGTTCTAGTATTTTGGAATCCTGGCGATAGGGTTCCCCGAGTGCGAGGGGTAGGCTATATATAGTTTCGCTAAAACATTTTAACTGTCCTAGGAAACAAGACTTAGCAAGCAGTTTTAATGATCGTTCCTTTTCAAGATTATCTTGTATGTTTAAAAATCAGTTTAAAGTTTACTTCCGCTGATTTGCATGATCTCTGCACGCGCCCTCCGGGGCAGTAATTATCATCTTCATCCTTCTTGTTTAGATCAGTCATCGATGGGTTTGTGGGAAATAAATTCATTTTGAACTCTCTTTTTGCTTTATAAATATCACAATATTTATCACAAAAGAATCAAACATTGCAATATCTGAAAATTTCCAATTTCGTGCATCTCTAATTTTAATAATAGTAAATACAGTCGTCCCTCGCCACTTCGCGCTTCGACTTTCGCTGCTACACTCTATCGCGGTTTTTTGTATATTCATTAAAAAGTTGATCGAGACAGTGAAAATGATACATTGCCTCATATATGATGATACATCTTTGCTCTTCGTAATTAAATCTACAATAACAATAATATGATATTTGTAACATCTAATATGTCTTATTCTCTCTTATTTTGTCTAATATATTGGGTAATACGAGTGTAATTGTCATGGCCTGCCTGTACGATCCTCTTGTGTGCCACGCCCCCTTAGTAACCACGTGTGCAACCCCGATCGTAACCAGCTGTTTTCCGTCAGTTTCATTCGTCCGGTGTTTTTAAGTCCACGGCAGAGTCTGTAACCCCAGGTCTGTCATTGACGTTTTGATGTTAGATGTTCCTGTGTCCTGCATTTGGAGTGATTCCAAATAAACCCTTCGATCCTGATTCCTCGTCTCCCCGGTCCTGCTTCAATGTCAAGCAATCATAACGGTAATGGTGACTAAAGGGTGTTATTTCATGTCTAATAATGTTACAAAACGTATGTAGAAGGTAGCAAACAGGTTTTCTACGCTCTAATTACGAAAATATTCAATTTATAAAGAATCCTACTTCGTGAAAATTCACTTATTGCGGTAGAGTGTGGCACTGATTAACCGCGATAAACGAGGAACGACTGTATATCACAAAACAGCTATTTCATAAGGTGGGCCTATAGACAAAAGCCACAGCGCTGCCTTGTAGCAAACGGCGACTCAGCATCAAAATTGGAGCGGCTTGTAAATCCCCCGAATACCAAATCATTATCAGAAAAGAACTTTACCAAATGATTCGGGTTTGGGGTTGAAAAGTGTGTTATACGATTGGCCACATACTTTTTTTTTCTAATGAATTGGAATCAATAATAAAATGTCGTCGTAAAAGAATCGCTCAGCAGATTTTGAAACTTTCCCAATTTCCTCTTTGTCTCTTTTCATCCTCTCTGCCTCTCCATCGTCTGCCGTGTATCTGTCAAATCACGAGCAGCCCCGCGCGCTTTTGCGCCATACGCGAAGACGGGGGACTGCGCACAGCGACTTGAACGGAAACACCTCTAGATCAGGCTGTATGATCCGCATCACCGCTTCCGAGCAGAAGGGTCTGCTTTGATCCACCTGCCACAAACCCCTCATCACCGTCGGCTAAAAGAATGTAGCGTAATAAAAATCGCATAGCACCTGACAGTTCAAACCCAAACTGATTTTGAGCGCAAAATAAAATCAACATTTTATGTCTATTAGTAATACCTGGAAGTGGATGCGTCACACAATACAAAAGCTTTGTGTCTAAGATTAAAAGTTGAATGCTAACATTTTATGTCAGCATTTTCTCGCTCTCGATATTTTTAGATATGTTACACATATAAATAGTGAAATATAGTATATAGAAAGCAGGAACGTAAGTGGTGCACAGAGTTTAGCCTGCCAAAAACACGGTTTGCGTTTGTAATAATGAATCTTGCAGTGAGAATTTTAATTGCATGCATGGCTTGTCTTTTGTATATTTTTATCCTGCTCTGTATGCAGTGTTTTTAAAGCATGACATTCTGTAAGGACGCAGTTTTCTTTGATTTGTTGTTTGCCTTTGTGTTCCAAAGGATGAGTCTGATATCTGACAGCTGAATAGAAAATTACGCTAGTAGCCATATCGGCTCTTACACAGACAGAATTTGAACAGTATGTACGTTTCACCTGTACCTCACCCCCGGGAGCAGCCTCGGCAACACAGAGCCGGGGACACTCATTTCCATCTGGCTTGACTTTCACACTTACTTATCGAGAAGAGCTGCAGCAGATGTGATCGAGAGAAATGCTTTGTAATGCTGATAATTAACATTTACCCAACAGCGAATGTTTCCGAAATTTACTTGCTACCGGTCACACACGTAGGAAGTTACGAAAATTATGAGACTTAGTAGCCAATTCATTTGTCCTTAATATTAAAAAAATATGATTTTTCAGCATATTCTGTTTTTGAACTGTGTACTTAAAAAAAAAACGTCTTTCGCTCCCCCCCCACCCGGTCGGAATGTTCCGAGCACTTCCACCGATCCGCAGAATCAACCGATGATTACCCCCGTCCCGAAATGTAGCATCCAGAGGAAAATTGCAGTGAAAATAGTTCCAGTGGAAATTTTGAGGACCGAGCGACTAGCAGACAAACACTTGGACGCTGCTGATCAGGGCCGATGAACAAAAATAAATTTCGATTAGAATGCTCTTCATTAAGCCTGACGAAGCGCTGTTTGTTGCGTAATGTGTTAAAAATAGGTAACGCTGGGAACGTTTTCGGTGAGCGGGTCCTATTTACTTGTTTATTTTGAGGCAACCGTTTTGTCTAGCGCCTACATGCATCTGGACGTGGGCCCCATATCTTCTGATTATGTTTTGCAGCTGAGCGGAGCAGCTGGTGGCTGAACGCTGTGGAAGACCTCACTTCGGGGCACCAAAGTTCCATGCAACATGGAATACAACCCTGCGTTCCCCCCTACTAGACTGACGCATGTCTTCGCTTCCAAATTGGCTCTTAGCGCTACGAGACGAAATTCCCATCTTGCACCGTCCATCATGTATTTTTTTCAGGTGTGTGAAGCCACCGCGGCGGGATAATCCGCTTCCCCGGGACTGCGGCGCTCCAGCAATACTCTTGAAAGCAGTCTTCTCTGCCAGGAAGCATGGAAAGTCAGACTCATTGTGTGATTACAGATTCTGATGAAGCAGCCTAGTAAAATTCTTCTTCTCCCCAACTCTATACACTCCAGAGGTGGGGACAGGTACCCTTCCTTGACTTGCAGTATTGCAAGGTCTACATGAGGGCAAGGTGAACTCAAATAGGCATGAACTAAAACAAAAGCTAATTTAGGAACTCAAATACTTCATTTCCTCTCATCCCGTTACATCATGCTCTGGTTCATTAATTATTTAGCAGAAGTAAAAGCCGCCCTGTCAATATATTTACAGCTAGACAATGTCGGAGGCTTTTTGTGGCATCGCTAGTTGATAGATGTTGCAGAAGTGGCTGCCACTGAGCTCAGACACCTTTGGAAAATCATTGCCAAGGTTCTGAAGTTGTAGTGGCCGATTCCTCTCTGCTTTCTATCTCATCCAGAGCTCGAGCCGAACTCTGGAGAAAAGGCAGCGATGCCTTAAAAATGCATTTAAAATCACAACAGCAGCTGACGGTTAAGAGGGAAAAGGCAGAGACCAAGGTCCGAACCAAAGCACATTTATATAAACTGCATCTCAAAGCCAGGACCAGACTGGAGAAGCCAGGTCTTCGGTAAAGGTACAAAGCTACCATGCTATAGAAGAGTGTGACCCTCACACACCACTGTCAGAAAAAAATGGGTACAGCCCCGGTACAATTTTGTTCCCCAAGCTCCAAACAACATTTATGTTCCCCCAATGGTCATCTCCAGAATTCTCCAGACAATGAAAGCCAGAAGTCAACAAAGTCGACATTATAAAGCTTCCTATACGATTACTCAGAATTTGTTTCACAGTTCAGACAATTTAGGCCTTGAATATCATATTATGGGAGCAATAAGGGGTTTCGAATGGTTGATTTAAGAACGTTTATGCGGGATGAATGCTTTAATTATTTCATAATAAGTAAATTGGCTTTCATCAGTGGGAGATGAACAAATTATGAATTATGTCAATTTATGACACTGAGTCACGTTGGGTGCTTTGGTACAGTTTGAAATATTATGGTAAATCTGGGACTAGGAGCAACAACCAGTAGGTTGATTCTAAATCCATAAACGCAGACGATGAGTATTCTCTTTGATCTCCTTCAGCACCAGGTACAGAACAATCAAAACATCTGGTCTCTTTCTCTATCTCATGCTTTGTTCACTATAAATAGAAAACATTGTATTTAAATGTCAGTGACCCTGTGCTGGGTAAACAGTTGGAATGTGGATGGATCGATGTATTTAAAAATACATGCTCCATCTTGGACTGTTTGTCCTGCCTGCATTTGTATTTATCAGCCAGTTAAATAATACAGGATGTTTCGGTTTGATCATTTTCAGACACCTCTATAGCTAAGCCCGTATATGTATATAATATTTTGCAATTTGTTTACATGTTTTGCATATATTGTTTTGCATCTCGTCCAGGAGACGAATCAGCCACTAGAGGGCAGCTGGGTGCAATAAAGGCTAAAGGATCCGCGCGTTAAGAGCGTCAAATTTTAAAGCTAGCCGACAAACCGTGGAGCAATGAACAACATTTTACTGTATCCAAACAACATGACTTCATTTACACATAAAATGCTAATAATTAATAAACACAGAAACATCATTGGTTTCATTTATGCTATATTGTATTGTTTTGGATTTTTTTTAATTCATCCATCCATCAGTCTTCCAATTGCATGTCCTGGTCAGGATTGTGGGGGGATCTGGCTCCCACTCCAGGAAGCAGGGGGGCACAAGTCAGAGGTACACCCTGGATGGGATAATAATCTTATTTCAACCTTTACTGTTACAGATAGAGCACTTTCGTTTGTCTTTCTACAAGTAATCAGTCACACAGACAGGAAGTCCTGTATCTGTCCACCCCCAGGTAACCCAGACTGCATATCTGTACAGTCATCCCGAAATGCCTGCTATTATTAGCAGCTGAAAGGTGGCACTTGTGAGGATTTCATACAAACATCCTCAGCTAAACGGAAGACCAGGAGATGTTTCTGAATCAGGAATCTGAGAACACACAGGGCTGTTATCGTCTAATAAACATACATAATTAACTCCAAAAAATATGTAAATAGATGAAGTTCCAAATTGCACTGATTTTGTGTTTGTGTATATTCATCTAGATCAAACTGCAGCCTCCCCGCCCGACTCGGTCCAGGATCAGTGGTTGGGAGATGGATAGGTGCCTGATACAAATTATACTACAACAAACTGCGATGAAAAAACTGCCTTTATGTTCTTTGACTTGTTTTATACCCTGTTTCTGGCTGACATGTCAAAATAATAATAATTAAAAAAAAAATTCTGTTCATAGATCTTACGGGCAATGTGACAGACTCACTCCCCAGTTTGACTTTTTCTCCTTTTTTTAATAATTTAACTGGAGCAAGATTTACTGGATGACATCCCTTATTCTTAATTTTAAACTTTTATTGCGCATATTTACCAGACAGTTTTATTGAAAGTGACACACAACTGAGAGAGCAGGGTCAGTCAGTCCCCGGAGCATTTGGGTTTAAGAACCTTGCTCAGGGGCCCAACACTGAGATCACTTTGCCAACCACGGGATTTGAACCAGCAACCTCCTAACCCCAAGCACAGCATCCTAACCTGCTGAGTGACACACAGGCTATTAGTGGGATCTTAATGATCCCGCTGCGCTTCCTGAATAGCTGTTTGGGTTACATCTGCTGCCTGCTGATAAAAAAAGAAACCGTTGACTGTTTGTTACCCTTAATGCTGGCATTAGATAAATCACGCACTCCGTTCGGCTGCAGCAGGATTAATACGCGTTTTCCGAGCTGGTCTGCCACAGGGCAGATGGACAGCAAGTCACTGACGTAAAGACCCTCAGAGGCATGTAGATGAATTAAAGTACGACTTTAGACGTAGATCCAGTCCATCTGGGACACGGTTCCCCGTTACCCATTGATTTTCCATCAGAGACAAAAAACAAAAAAAACGCCTGTTTGTGGTAAAACTGCTGCTGCTACTTGTGTGGCTAGACACTGACACCTCAGGCCCACTTCTCTTACTGGTGGCCAGCGCAGGGAAGCCAGAACCCCAGATGTCCCATCACTTTGCCTGGGGTTTAAGTGCACCCCTCCCCCCAGCCCCCGCGTGCCTTTTTGGCGCCCATGAAATATTTAACTGGCTAAGTGTGGCTCGCTGACCTGCTTTCCCTGCATAGCAGATCGACACGTCCGAATCCCACACCCAAGAAGCAGTTGTGTTACTGGCATGGCTGCTACCTGGGGTGATGAAGACACAGACCCAGGGCTGAACCAGGATTAAAAATCAGCTCTGGATTTTGGGGTCCCCCACGATCTATTTTTGCTGGCCCACATCTCACTGGGGCCACCAGGAAAATGCCTCTGCACACGCGGGTCCGTAATTAACCTGGAGCACATCAGTAAACATGAAGTCACATGTCTGAGCGGCATGACTGTACATATATGTGCTTGTGACCTCTTAAATATGGCCGACTAGTTAGAAGCTGAATTATACCATTGCCTTATGCCAGTCACATATCTCATCACCATTCTGTATCTCTACTATCCCATAATATTCTTTGTTTTCAGCATTCTATTTGTGTTCTGTGTACTTTTTAATCTGTTCACAGTGCGTTTATTTGTTTGCAGTATGTATACTGTCTTTCACCTTGTCTGTTTTGCACTGTATGTAGGCTGTTGCTGCATGCACAAAAAATTCCCCCCTGGGATCGATTATTATGGTTTCAACCCTGAACTGGTCCTTGTTGTTTATAAATGCTAATGAATGTTAATGTAACAGGGACCGGGGGGGGTGTGTTTCTGCGTTTTTGTCCCCCATGCGCTCGAGGGGTCGTAAGAAACGGAAGGAAGGTGGAGAGATGTGGCGTGGCACCTCCCCCCACGGCATTCTGGGACTTCCTCGTGACGGGGTGACTTATGGAGGCTAACGGGTTAATTAGTCTAACTAACATTTCACGTAGTCCTTGTCCTTTGACCGCTTCCTCGTGCTCACCTACTCATTATTTACAAGGCAATAAAACGGTTACATGCATGTAAATTTGTGCACAGAATTGTCTGGAATTGAAAATCTCATGCTAGCCAGCTGACCAAAGTTGGCAACCCAATTAGATGCAGACGGAATGCAAAGCTCAGCACCCAGATCTGTCGTTGGGAGCCCCCCCCCCACCTTACCCCCCAACACAGTGTTGACCTCCAAAAGCTTCACCCAGGCCCTGACCACCAGCCTCTTTTTTGAAACAATAGAACACAAGTGCTCGGTTAAAATAAATCCCGCAATGCAAGAACGCTGCCACCCACTCGCTAAATAAGACAGCTAATAATAATGCGATGCCCATTGGCTGCTGTGGCCTGCCTTTCGGATAAAGCGGTTGCATAACTGTAGTGGGCTTTCCTGCCTGCTCACTTTGTGGCTGAATCCCTGCCTGCACTCACGAAGCAAACACGGTCACCATGGCAACCCCTCAAACTACAGCGCAGTGATGGCACACTGGCATAAGAGCAGTGCCTTTTTCCTAAAAGCACTGATATGATCGGAAAAAAAATTCACCCTTTTCTGGTTCTAGCTTTCATGTTGACCGTACGCATCGTAGAGCAAGACGTGCTGCCTACGTCGTATACCTGCCGTGCGTAACAATTATTGCCGGAATCGTTTAGGAGGCTTTAAAGCGGTTCATCCATTAGCTCGCATGTGCGGCAGTCACTCTGTGATTTTTTTTTTATCGGATTGGGCAAACAAAAGGCTAAAGGCTAATGGCCGATCTCTGGTTCTTTCTTATCTCGCTAATTCCCCGTGTGAATCCACCCCTCTTCTGACGATCCCTCGTCATTCTGCCAGGAAATCCTAACGGCAAGCACTCGCCTGCTGATTAACCTAACAGATGGGGGGGGATGAGGACAATGAACGAGGCAGAATGATGGACTCTTGTCAGACGTGTCTATTTTCGCCGCTGACCAGCAGGGGCAAGTCGGGGAAACAGCGGCGCTGCGTGCCGGCGCATTTCAGCCCGCAGACTGTGACTGGAAATGCTTCGCCTCATATTTTAGTTGCTGTCGCCAGTCACGTTTCAGACAAAACCAGCCGATCTGTGTAATTAAGAAACTGCCACAGCAAAGAATGAGTGCAGTGCATGCATTTGTCAGACGCTAAGTATTTTTCTGACCTCACTTCAGATGGTGCTGCTGATAGCGTGTGAGGGTTTGAATTAACAAGGACTTAATGGAAAGCGTTTAATCATACCTCCAGATATATAACACCCCAGTGCGCACACACGCACGCAATTCATTTTTATGGGGATATCTCTAATCCCAACAGGAGGCCTAACATTAGCCATATGCAACCAAACAAAATACGAGACTTTTGGCATTTTTCATTCTTTTGATTGCTGTCACAGATCTTTGTGGGGACCTGAAAATGGTCCCCACAACATCAAATAACAGATTTTTATCACATTGATGGGGCCATATGGTCCCCACAATGTAATATAAATATAATCCACACATTTGAATTCATATCTTTGTGGGAACTCTCCATTCACTTCTATGGGCAAAATCCCAATCCCAGCAAAGACAACCTTAACCCCCACCCAGCCCTAACCCTTAACCCCCACCCAGCCCTAACTTTAACATTAGTAACCAAACAAAATACGAGACTTTTGTCATTTTTAGTTTCTCGATTGCGGTCATTGCAAGCGTTAAAACGCGGTCCCCACAATGTCGAAACTTTTATCAAATTGTGGGGACAATTGGCAATATATAATGTATATAATATATTCATGACCCCCCCCCCCCACACACACATATTCCCCTATTTCTGCATTTTAGGCTAAAATTGAAGGTTGCTATTTCTTAAAATAAATAAAACAAAACAATATAGAAATGCAGTCATACGCTGAACTCTTTGCACACATAGGCTTTGTGTGACAACTGTCATAAAAAAAAACTTTTATTGAAGATAATTTATGGGTAGTTAATCCTCAGTGCCATTTTCATCGCATTAAAAATGTGCACAAAGCCTTTTTTTTCAGCTGAATAAGGAAGGAAAACCCTTGCAGGAGCACAGAGGAGATACAGTCGACGGCGTGTAAGGGAAAGTGCACTCAGGGTAACAGCTCAGAGGCTAACGGCGTGAAAATGGTGGGAGAAGCAGCTCGTATCTGTTAACTGTTACTTAAAACTGGCTGCTGACAAAAAAGGGCAATGAAGCAGGTTGCTCTTGAATATTTAAATGGTTTCCTTTTTTATACTGCTGGAAGCATCTGCAGACTCCTGGAGTGGCACTTGTTCTTGCTGAGTAGTTTCAGATGATAATGCCCATTTGTTGTAAAAAATAATGCCATTAGTATTATATTAGGTTGTTTTTTAATCGGCGAAGGGCTGGTATGCTCCAAAACAGCCTTAGCGGACACCTTGTGGAGGGAGAGTAAATGGAGTGAAAAGGCGGGCCGGTTTGTCTGAGCTCCTTGGGCTAATTTGCACATCGTCTGATATCAGGCTGCCATGAAGCAAAAAGCACGAGGGGGGGGGGGGTGGGGGGGGTGGCTGAAACGTACAGATTGATTTCTGGACCTGGGTTCTGGAGTTTGTCCAGAATTAACCCTACAGAGGTCAAATGAGCACATGCAACTTTTTGGCGTCTGTCTTCCCCGAAAGCCCGGTCTCTCGTACATAACCCTAATATCAATGTCTTTTTTACATTACCATCGTTTGCTGTGCTGTGCAGAAATAGGCTGCAGATTCTTCTCCACACATCGCACAAAATAAAAGGCACATCAAACAGCAGCCAGGGTACCTGCATTGCACAATGATGTGTAGCAAAGGATTTTATCTCAGAATTCAGAGGAGTTTGTAAAAAAATAAAATCAGAAAGTTTTTATGTGCCGTTCCACTGGCCCTGGTTCGATATTAATACATTTATGCTGTTTCTGCCTGTGGGGACAAGGCTCTCTGCTCACTCGACTGAAAACAAACTCGGAGCAAGATCAGCCGAGCCAATCCACGCCGGCTCTTTCCTGATCGCGGCCCGGTGTCCGGCCAGGAGTCTGCAGGAGCAGCCCCCGGATATACAAAGTGACTCAACCGCATCATCGCTACCTTGCTAACGTAACGTGAAAATGCGCAGTCCCCCCCCTCGGCACCGGGGGCTCTTGTCCTCCGCCGCCCCCTCCCTGTGAAATGGACGCTCTGCGGTTTCTGGAACAGCGGCGCTCGCTGGTGCATCATGGCCCCATTCCTCCTCTTTAGCTGAGCCATTCGTTTAGGCTACCAGAAAATTGCAATAGCCAGCACTTGTACCGTGCCACTGCTTGTGTTTTTTTCTATTCATGAGTTTGTTTTGGGTTTATTTAGAGAAATATCGTACTTTTTCTAATAATGAATTTTTATGCCATTTAGGGCGGCAGACAGAATGGGATTTCATATATTCAGACACAAGTCTGTTTGTAAATCCATATGTAGCTGAAAAACCCCCTTGAGGCTATAAACATTACAGTGCAGTCCCGAACTTCATCCGCTAATTACACACAGCTGTGTGAAATCCACTTCCCACAGAAGCAGGTTTAGTGTTTTTGCCACTTAACTGGGCTGTTTTGTACTTGCTGAAAATTCAAGGATGAGGCATATGATGCCGCCACAAGGCTTGGGCACCTGATTTTGGCTATGTGTAAAAAAAAATTAAGGAAAACTCCAAAATGCGAAATTGAAATTGAAGAAATGAGCAGAACTTAGCTGGACGATAAACCTGTTTTATAACATGACCGGTCTGCGAGGAGGCCCCGTAGAGTGACTGTAGTATGTAAAGGGGCTTTAATCAGATGGGAACACGTGTCGGCCATGTTTATATCAGCACAGCTGGTTACACAACCATGGGTTGCACCTGCCTTCCAATTCTATTTAAATCTTCTAACAATAGTCACATTGTAAGCCACTGACCTCACAGGGATCCTGTGGGTCTCTGGAGTTCGGTTGGCACATAATCTTATCACCCAAAGTCCCAGTCTGACGTATCTTGATGCCTTAATTGACCTAACCGATACTCTTTTTTCATTCAGCACAAGTCACCTGCTTCATCATTATGTATGGTATGGCTTTCTTAAATATCAGGCACAGGAACAAAGGGACTAAAACTAATTACACAAGTAAAGAAGTCTACATTACCTTTCGGGTTATCCTTAAAAATAATCAAAATTGGTATCTGGCCTATGAAGCATCTCCAGATCAATAAGCTGTGCAAATACATAAACCTTTCAGTGGTGTGTGACATTAACTTCATCACGTGACTCCTTACCAGTGGCTTCCACCATGCCCTCCAAAATGACCACAATCTCCAGTTCCTCTTTAAATAGGTGGGCCTTGGAGATCTCCCAGAAAGGGCTGTGCTGGTTGATCTCATGGCAAATGATGAGCGGCGACACCAGGAAGAGCCGGTCGTCGCCGGTGTCGTAGCCAACGTTCATGTCTGTTTGGTTGAGGGGAATGAACTCCCCTTCCTTGGTCTGCTTGGACTTGATCAGCTTGGCTCTGATGGAGGCCTCCACAATGTGCGAGTTGCGGAGATCGCCCACCCTGAACATCAGGCACAGTCGGCCGTCTCGCATCGAGATGACCGCATTGGTGGAGAAAACTAGAGTCTCCGCCCGCTTCTTAGGTTGTGAAATCTTTACAAACATACAACCCACCATGAAGGCATTGACTATAGACCCCAGCACAGACTGGACCAAGAGTAGAACTATACCCTCGGGACATTTGTCCGTGATCACCCTGTAGCCGTACCCAATGGTGGTCTCTGTCTCTATTGAGAACAAAAAAGCAGAGACAAAGCCGTTGAGGTTGTTGACGCAGGGAGTCCACTTGTTGTCTCCTATGTGCTCCAGGTCTCCTCTGACGTAAGCGATGAGCCACCACATGAAGCCGAAGAATAGCCATGTCACCGTATAAACCAGCACGAAGATGAAGAGATTAAATCTCCACTTGAGGTCCACCAGGGTGGTGAAGATGTCCGTCAGGTATCGATATGTCTCCCGCACATTTCCGTGATGGACGTTGCACTTTCCGTCCTTGCGAACGTACCTCTGGATCTTCCGTTTGCCTTGTTCTTTGTCCACCAGTTGCTTGGGGAGGTCTTCCCTGGCTTGTTTAGGCAGCTTTGGCTGTCTGATAGTGACTGGGCTCTCCACATCCTGCTCCATTGGGGCTACTAGAAGGACCTGAGCCTAGGAGAGAAGATGGGCAGACAGCCATGATTACAGACAGTGACGAGGTCAGACAGATAGCCAGGTCAAACACGTCCACGCAACTTATTCTATCTAGACTAATAACGAGTTTTGTTTCACCATTGCAAGTGATCGGCTCTAAATGATAAACACGTTTAATTAGAGATTTGTATACACCTGGGATGAGCTCATGTACTTTTATCATATTCATATGCATATTTTATGTTTTTATGCACAGTCATGCTTTGCTTAATGACAGGGATACGTTCTGAGAAATGCACCGTTAAGCAGTTTCGTTGTTGTGCGAACATCATTAGAGTATCCTTACACAAACCTAGATGGCATAACCTACTACACACCTAGGGTGTATTTTAGGCCTATAGCCTAATTAACAATAAAAAGTACAGGTCGCTGTCGACTTATGACCTACGCAACTTACGACTGATTGACTTTACGACTGTTCCAAGACCACGGAAATGTGGCCCCGACTGCGCCGCGGCTGACAGCAAGGGTGTTACCCAGTCTGAGCGTATGATGGTTTGGGCCCCAACTGTCGGCAGCAATGAACTAAGAAAACGGCGACAAAAAGGTTAAAAACAGCAAACGATATGACTTAAAGATGATTTATTCTTATGTTACAGTATATGTTATCAGTCGTAAGTTGCGTATACATGGTGATCATTTTTGCATATAAAATAAAGGGCCTTCGGACCTGATCACGGTCGTAAGTTGACGACGACCTGTACAGTGTAGTCAATACATAAATCAGTAGCGTAATTCTTTATTAACACTATGAAGTATCATGTACTGTTGATACTTGTATGTGCTATACTGTATATATGTATCAGGCAGCTCAATATGTTTGTTTACACCGGCACCACCGGACACGTGAGTAATGTGTTGTGCTACAATGTTACAATGATTATGACATCACTAGGCAACAGGAAATTTTCAGCTCTATTATAATCTTATTGTATATGCGGTACATCGCTGACCGAAATGTTGTTATGTGGTACTGGACTGTGTGTATATTTTAATATTTCTATCTAGACTGATTAGGGCACCTGAGTTTGGCTATGTGTCAAAATAAGGATATTAAATATACATATGCACCAAATATATGTTTTATTTTGTTATGTAGACACTGCACATATGACAATAAATTGCTTAATTCTTACGGAACAGCTTTCACTTGATTGGTTGGTCTACATTCTGATCACACACTAGAAAAGGCCACGTCAGCTCATGTCATGATATGACAAAATACATATTAAACATCGCATTCCGAATTCATGGGTCTTTTAATGTCCTTTCAGTCACTTTCTCATTTCGGACCTATTTGAGCTACGTTGGTTGCACTGCGTCATGTGACCGACCCCCACAGTCGGCTCGAGTGCAGCGTATCATCAGTGAAAAATGAAATTCAGCCAAGCTGACAGGCAGCGTCTGCAGAAAGCGGAGCGTGACGTAATGTCCCCAGATTTCACTGCTGCGGGGGCACTTTGAACTCAGAACTCAGCAAATGTAGGGCAGTGGATCCTTTAACCGTGCCACGGATTCCATTGCGACGGCGCAAGTAGAGACATAATGCGACCCCCCCCATCCGAACTTCGCTCCGCTTTGAAGCGATAACATAATCCCAATTTAGCTTGCTGTGTGACATTAGATTCGAAAAATGCTATGAATTGGATCTTGTATGAGAATTATATTTACCCTGAGTATTTTGCTGATATTCAACATGGGTCATTTTCTAATAAAAGCAATGCTCTCGTGAAGCATCTTGTTCAGAGACATCCTATGTGTAAAGAGAGTGGGAATTCAGGCCACAGAAGCCTTGATTCGAGCAGGAGGTCGTCTGGGGCTGAGGGCTGACTGCGTGCCTTATACTGGCTCGTCTTTTGGAAATCTGTCCAGGCCGATTCCACACTTCCAGGCTCGTTCAAGGCTTGCTGCATGTTTAGCTGAGTCACAGGATGTGCAACAGTGTCTCACTTTCTCATTATAGACAGGCTGTCTTTCAAATTCAGCTTAGCCGTGCGCTAGATACAGAAAGTCAGATCACTGCACGCCTAATTACAACATTTATTACAATGATTGTTTTCTGATTTATGCAAAGGCAGATGTTAACGGAAATTTGAGAATTGACCCATCCTTCCATTTTCCATACCTGCTTGTCCTATGCAGGATTGTGAGTTTGTGGAGCCTCTCCTGGAAACAAAGGCCATGAGGCAAGGAAGAACCCAGGATGGGGTGCCAACCCCTCACAGGGCACACACACATTCACACCTATGCACAGTTTGGTAGCACTCATTCACTTTAGCATGACTGTGGGGGGGTGGGGGGGGGGGGGGGACACTGGAGTACCCAGAGAAAACACCATGATGACATGGGAAGAACATGCAAACTCCACCCACATGGACCCATGGTGGAAACTCGAACCCTGGTCTACATTGTTTTGTGCAGCAACAAAAAGTAACCTGGGTACCCAAAACATCATGTATCTTAAAATGGAAACCTCACACTTCATTTTCTGAACATTCCCACCTGACACCATTACAGAAAGTAGAATGTGCTCCCTGAAACATCAGTAATTTCCTGCTCTAAGTGTTACTGAATGAGTCATTTATTCCTGAAAATGTTCTGCCTGTCAATCAATGTGTTCGACATTAAGACATCACTCAAACATAGTGCTGTTTACCTTACAGCATACAGTCAGCTGTAATCAGAGAATCAGTTCAACTTTATATCGTATATTATTATATATTATCGTATATTCTGTCCCTTGGAAATAAAGACAAATAAAAGCTTTTAGCAATTTTACCCGAAGACAATCCCCAGAAGCCTTTCAACTAAACAGCATACATTCAATTATATTTTTAAAATTAAACTATTCTTTTTTTTTTTGTAAAATGGCTCATTGGAATCACATGAGGACATGATATAAAATCTACGAGGCTCCCGGCCGTGACCTACATGCCAGAAGATGAAAGAAAATAATTGGCATTTGAAGAATATAGCAATATTTTTAACAGGGTAGTTTTTTTTTACCCAGATGCTTCATGAAAGACACACAGATACAGGTATATACAGGTACAGGTATATACAGGTACAGGTATATACAGGTACAGGTATATACAGGTGAGAACACAGTTTTTTATGGTCAGAGCACAGAGTCAGCCTGCATCACTAGAGGTTAGAGACCTTCCATAAGGGCCCAACAACAACACAAGTGACATAAAGACAAATATTCTCTGTGCGATTCTTCTAGGAGATCCTCCTTAACAAAAGTAAAGCTACAAGTCAGCAGAACTGTCGTGCTTTGTGTCCATACCGAAACTGCCGAGAGTAACTCGGACAAGCTTATTGGCCAGTGGACTCCAGGTAATTTTAACAACATGACATCAAACGGCACCCAGGAAGCGCGTCGGCTCGAGAAATCTGGAGAAAGACGAGGCTTCGGTTCACACATGGATCTGTGCTGGTTTCCCAAGCTTGGCTGTCTGTTAAATCCCACTGATGGCACCGTCTCCCACTGTTTGCACTATATCCTACTGTTTTACACCTTCTCCACAGTCTCCATTGAAGGACAGGAGCCCAAAGCCTCTAAATAAGTGCTTGATTTTTCTATTCCGTTTGAATAAATCTACACAGTCTCCGAGGCAGAAATCAAGCAGTGTGACAGCTCTAAATGTAAAGTTTCAATCGTGTTATTTTCAAAACCTAATACTCCATCCCCAAATAAATGTGCAACCGTGGATTTAATCAAATACCTTCAAACAAAGGGATGAAAGGCGCCGATTGTATATCTGACAGTAACAAAGTGGACCACAGATCATTGCGGAGCGAATAGTCTATAATTAGCTCCACATCTGATAAAGGTCCCTGCATGGCCGGGCACCTCTGCTGGGGAGGCCACTCTTATGACTAATCCCTATGTCACCAGAAGCCGGCAGTGAAGCAGACAAGAAGCAGGTAATTCAATTACAGCTGCTTCAGTCAGCCCCCTCTCCCTCATCCCACCGGATCTGTCGTCTTCACCAGATCTGCGGCTCCTTCGCTATGTACAGTAAGTGAATTTGGCCGATGGTAGCGCACCTGCATTAATACTGATGCTGATTAGACGACAAACCAAAGGCCGTAGACACCTGAATGGAAAGCAACTTCATAATAAGGGATGCATCCATATTTAAAGTTGCGTTGGACTCCCCACAAAATGCAGGGTATTACTGACAACTTCCAAAAGGAAATTATTGTCTGCATATAAAATAGCTCAGGCACAAACTTTGATCTTATGGTTTCATAGTTAATTAAATGTGAATATTTCACTGAAACGCAATAGTAACAAGTTTCCGTTGTCTAACCGTGTGAAATAATATATTTAAATTTATGCACACTCACTGCCTTTTTATTTGGCTGGCTTGTTGCAGGTTTCAACTCCCTTTTTCATTTTTGGCTCACCTCGTTCTTCTCCACTGAGTTAAAACAACAAATTTCCCCATGTAATCGCAATCGAAAAGAGAGTTTTAACTCTTGAGATCTTGAGGCAATCTGGAGGGGGGGTGCTTAGTTGTCATTGTTTTGGGGTGCCTCCCACCGTACCACCACAGCCACACATCACTTGAAGCAGGCTGCCATGCAATCTGACTGCTCCTTACTGGCTGGAAAGAGTCACACGATAATCGCATCATCAGCTGCCAATTGCACCTCCTCTCCGGGGGAAAAGCTGCTTTGTGTAATTCATTCTCCATGAAATCTGGATTATAAAACGGAAAGTTTTAATCAAATCATCAGTTAGTCACGTTAACTGTCTTCCCTAATCTCTTCTCCAGTCCAGTTGCTGATTTGGATTTTTTGCATGTGTGGTCTTCTGCCACTTACAGGATGTGTCACTAATCATAAATACTTCTGTCTTATGGCTTAACTTTCATCTTTATCTGATTAGTTTTTTTTCAGATTTCAGTCTTTGCCATTAAGCAGTGGTGTAGCTATCCTGTTGGCCTCATCAAGGGGACCTTGACCTGTTGGTACACCATAGATCGGTGTTCTCAATGGTCCACCATCAATCCTCTCTCAATCCCTGGAAGAAAGGTCACACTGGGACATTTATAGAAAGCAGAGGCAGCCAGTTCCAGGAGCAGTTAGGGATTGGAACCAATCATGGGGGCAACTTCCAAAGCAAACAAGAAACATCAAACTGGTGTCAGGACAGGAATCCACACATTGGAATTAAGGAGACATGGGCCTCTTTAAATGTGCCCTCTGTCACAGGAGCCCTTGAAAGGTCAAAGGTGAGGTTGGCTGAGGTGGGGCAAGGATCCTCTGTTGCTGATGCAGGGGGGAGAGCGGCATTCAGGTCGCACTGCCCCCTGGGAAATGGCTGCAACAGCGGATAGATATTGGCTTTGCTCTTAGCTCTACATGCTCCAGTGATTCATCAATAGATTTTTAAAGACTCCATGTACATGAGACATGTTAAATGTTTTTTAAAGGTATTCTTAACTGCATATATGTGTTTGACCATATTGGTATTTGGTATGTTATATAATAAACAGCATTTTCTTGCTTTAATTATAATTGTACTCTTGCTGTTATAATGAGAATTAGAATGCAATCGGTCATAAACAGGACACTTAGCTTTGGTGGACAGATGATGACAGACTAGCCTCCGTTAATGTCTTTTTAATGACGGAGGGGGACTTGTTTGACCTTTGAAATATGTGTCTCGATTTTCTGAGAAATTAAGGTGGGGGGGGGGGGCACAATCTGGGCAGGAGACAAGATCAACACCGGATAGGTAACAACCAGATTTCCATGAGGAATCTCTCTAGAGTGGCTGCTGTAGATCTGAGCTTCCCAGGCAGCCATGAGATTATTCCCTGAGTATGTCACTGGTTGGCAAAATTCCCCCCCCCACCCCCCCCAAAATGGGGGTTACGAATCGCTGCGCTGAAATGAAATGGGATGTCATGGGCTGAAAAGTGATTGTCCTCTTAGCTGGGCTAAACAGATATTGACCCCTGTCTCCTCTGACCTTTGACCTCATGATTTCATCACTCCGTAATGTTTTTCTTATTTTTGAAAAGGATCATCTGTTCATTGCTTTTGACTGTTGTTTTGATTGCATTATTATTTTGCTACTGAGCTGATGTTCCACATGTCTGTCATATTGGTTAAGGATCTTCTGCACGGAGCTGGGACCATCTGCACATTAGAGCCTGCAGCTTCCTGATTACAAGTCAGAAACTCCCGCTCTGCTAAAAACAGTCGCGCCCTGTGCCCTCTTCAGCTCCTGATCTGCAGTGCTGCAGTACCGCCGAAGACTTCGGGGGCAGACTTCCGCCTCCGCTTAGGGCTAGGCCTGCGTTGTCTGTTGTGTAAACTGTTAATTAATTGCGTGATATAAAAACAGGAAATGGTATAAGCTCCCCTTTCATTTTAGCTCTCCTTTTAATTTCCACCCTTGCTTTCAGAGGGAAAAAAAATCCATTTTTAATGTCATTCTCCCACCCTGCTTCCGTGACGCATGACTAGCCACTTGATTGAAATCTAATTTAAAAATATGCACCATGGTGACCAAAATTACAGAGCACTACATTAATCAGTTCATCCTATTGTCTTCTCCATCTTCTCTATAATTTGAGCGGCGTGCGAGATCACCCCCGTAATACTGACTATCAATGTTTAAAATATGATTAAATAAAATATGATTAAAACTTTTTTAAAAGTGCCTGACTTTCCTTGAGGGAACATGATGCGATTAATCTTAGTTGTCATTGGAGTTCAGTGGGTTCACCGACTTCCTGGTTGGGAGAGAATCGGATGGCGTGGTAGATACCCCCCCCCCAGAAGGAGGACCCCATCCTCACCTTGCTCCGCCTGTTCAGCAATTCAGATGCAAACCTCCATACCCCCCTCCCCCCCACCGGCCCCCTACACCCCTGGACCACACAAAACCTACAGTCTCCAAATCAATACTGCGTTTGCACAGTCGAGCGAGGAAACATTAAAGGCCGCCTTCCAACCACAACATGGTGGCAAAATCCATAGCCGCTAGCCGCTAGCACGTCTCGCACACCTCAGGGGAGCGTCACGCCAGCCTGCTCGGGAAGTGGCTCGCACGAAAAAAGGGCTTACAGAATGATCCGGAACCAAGCAACTTCCCACTGTATCCCTCTAGCCCCCCTCCTCTGCCTCCCCCTAACCGTATTCACCTCCCCGAGGAATGAAACGCATCCTCCCATTCCTAACATTCTTCTTTGTTGGCCTAAACACCGCTTAAAATGCGCTATTGTTGAGGTACCCAGCTTCTGCTTGGCAGCTGGAGATATTTACCTTTTTAAATGAAAGCTGTGGAAAATCCCCAAACTGCCTCGCTTGCCAGCGGCCGCGGCAACAGCAGCCGCGGCGACAGCAGCCACGGCGACAGCGGTGCCTGTCCACAATCCACCAATTTCCATGAAGTGCTTGTACTCTTAAAGAGCTAAAAGGGATGGAGGGGAAAAATACGGACTTTGGCTTTTGTTACTTTTGTCTAGATATTGACAGCTAATAGGTGAAGTGGCAGGGATAGGGTAGCTTCAAAGTGTAGATAGGTGTTGTGACCTGAAATCAGTTCGATTTTCTGATATGGTCGAGGAGGTTCTCTTTTCACCAAAAACAGCTTCGGTTTTTCAGTTATTCATGTGGCCATTCGTGACTTCATTTAGCTATTTGTAGGCCACAATGGCATACTTCAATGCAGCAGATCCAGCTGGTGTTTGGTAGTGAAATCGTTAGCACAGAAAAACATTTTTTTGGACATGTTTTTGAATGTTTTCTTTAATGTTCCATAGAGCATTGAAGTATGATCTATACATTAAAAAAATATTAATTTTTTCAACCTTCTTCCCCTAAAATCTCCTAAAGGATGTTTCTTGAAACTTGGTGAGACGTCAAGGTGGGTGTTTCCTTCTAATGACGAGCAGTGCGGCCATCTTGTAGGACCCCCGTGATACCGGCACCCCGAGGCAGAGCGGAAGCAGCGAGGGTCGTAACATCTGACCAATCAGGACCTATTAACGGCCCACGGTATGACTGTCCTATCAGAGAGCCTCCCAGCCTCTGGCCCACTGTACTCACACATCCCCTGACACCCCCGTCACCCAACAGTGTAATCAAGCATTAAGGTGCATAAACTGCATACTACCTCCCTCCCCATCCCCACACCCCCAGAGACCCCCACCACAGGCGTGACAGATGAATTACCTCCAATCCTCAGTAAATGAATAAGTTGCAGGATGAACCATTCAGACTCCGGTCTCTGAGGGCACTCAGAATCAGCAGCGGTTACCTTTTCAACATGTCATCTGTGGCTCAGCGGGTTGGGCTACTATGCCTGTGATCAGAAAGTTGCAGATTCAAATCCTGGTTCAAAATCTTGACAACCCTGATGGGCTCAATGCTGAAGGCATTGTATTCTATTCAGTTTTGAGAGGACGGTTTATTGGCTGATGTGGGGAGCATCTGTAGGACATGTACCTTTAACGTACCTGCCCCCCCCCCCCCCAAATGTGCCCATTCACATCTACACATCTCTGGGCCAGTTCTTCACCCATCAGCCTCAGCTACATGCAGGGATTTTACCACTTCAGTTTCTCCCAGAAGGTTCTAGAAGCAGCCTATTGTACCAGCTTAATGGCCAGGCCCCCTGCACCACGCCGGAGTGCTGACTGGATTACAGATTTTTTTTTTCAGGCATAACTGATTCTGGAAAATTGGCCATGCTACTCGATAGAAGGTTTTTCCTATCAGCGGCCATCTGTTGGCCACAAATAGATTCGATTACGGCTGGGATTTGCGAGCCATCCAGCGTGAGAATGCTGGCCCCTGATCGCTGCTGCCAGAGCATGTAAGGAAATTATCATTTCATTTTCAGACAGATCTGCTAATTTGCAGCGGCGAGACCGGCGAGAGCAGTGGGACAGGACAAGCTCGGAGCCGCTCTTTGTGTTTCACAGCCCAGACCCCCCCACCACCACCACCAAATGCTCTCTGGATCTGCCTGCGTCTCATGAGAGGAGTGGGAAGGCGGGAGGTTGGGCGGGGGGTGTAACTTTCAAACTTTTCGATAATGAAGCGTCCGCGGAGGTCCCAGGCTGGCCTGATGGAGTAGCACAGACTCTCCAGAGAGACGGAGGCTTCCAGAAGCAGACACGACGCCCTCCCCAAGCCAAGCAACACACACCAAGTCGAGCTGCATTACAGAGTCCAGTCACCAGGGGGTGCCACAGAGCACCTTCAGATCGCTAATCCTGCTATCATCTCTGTTGAACTCAGGCCCGTGAAGCCCATGGTGTCTGATGGTTCACGTGACGCTGGGCTGGCAGCGGAACCAGAACTGAGAGTCTCCTGGCTGGCGGACCCAAGAACAGCACCTGTGCATTCCAGCCCCCTCAGTGAGCACATGGAGAGGCCTTCTCCGTTCACAACCCCCTCCTTGGTTTTCTTTTTACGGCCCTTTCATTCCCCAGACACACTGGGAGACATACTGGTTGTGCTGACACATGCTGGACCCACTGGGCATGACGGAGGCCCCTTAAACGTCACAAACCCGCCCAGACACAACACTGGATGAATAACAAACAGGCCATCCCTCACCTGTTTTCCAAATATTTCTGTAAATTGCCTATTAACTTATGTCTGAAGGCAGGGGCGTAACTTTGGGTTAAACATTTAGGGGGGTCCAGGGGCATGCATTGAGCGATTTTATTTACTGGGGAGGTTACAAGCCCGGGCGGCATGGTGGCGCAGTGGTTAGCACTGTTGCCTCACACCTCTGGTACCTGGGTTCGAATCTCCGCCTGGGTCACATGTGTGTGGAGTTTGCATGTTCTCCCCATGTCGTCGTGGGGTTTCCTCCGGGTACTCCGGTTTCCCCCCACAGTCCAAAAATTAGCTGGGGCTAATTGGAGTTGCAAAATTGCCCATAGGTGTGTATGTGTGAGTGGATGGTGTGTGAGTGTGCCCTGCGATGGGCTGGCCCCCCATCCTGGGTTGTTCCCAGCCTCGTGCCCATTGCTTCCGGGATAGGCTCCGGACCCCCCGCGACCCAATAGGATAAGCGGTTTGGAAAATGGATGGATGGATGGTTACAAGCCCCCCACCCCCCTGTCCTTATGTAAGCATTGCCTCGCCGGCTTCGTCGGCATTGTCATGTGGGAGTAATATTTTTTTTCCTATGGAATCCCCTGCAGCACCCAGACCAAGTACTTCATCTCCTCAGGCAAGACAGAAACCAAAGTGGACCATTTTAGGGGTAATAACTCACTATTTGAGACCATCTGAAAAAAAAAAAAAACGCACATATTTTCACGCTCTCTGATGACGGGAGCCTAAGTCTGCCTTTTCACATGTCCAGGGTGTTTCTTTCATTTCTGCGCAAAGATAAATAGAGCACAAAATGTACCATTATGAGAACGATCTGCTCGGACTTAAGAGGAGCACACTGGACGGCAGCTCTGTTCTTCAGATGCTCAGAGTTTTCAGCATTGCGGTCGACTCGAATTTCTCTAAAGCTGGGAACGGAGTTCGAATATAAATGGCCTGCAGTTGAGTAAACAGCGATGCTGCAAAATGCTGAATCCGCAGCAGTTTTGCCCTGAAATCTCAGCCCATGTCTTTGATGCACATCGGTATCCCTGCCCACAATCAGGATGATAGCTACAAAGAGTCACTTGCAAAAACAAAAGTGCCTGGAAAATCTTAATCAAATTCTTTGCTGCAGTCCTAGAATATGCTCTGAGATGATTGTGTCATGTCGCTTTTTCTTCCATCTGGGGTTTTGAGCACCAACACAGCCTACAGAACAAGCTGGAATCCCCTAAGGCTCGTGGCCCTCGTACGTTGTTTTTTTGGATGAAGCATCTACTGGGAGATTCGGAGTCATCTCACGCCCGACTGCACGGGCAAGTGCGCAAGGCACGACTCTCGTTTCTCTGTGGTATCTCTCTGCTGCAGGCTCCATGCTCGAGCTTTTGACTCGGACCGACTGGAAGACCCGGGCTAACTTTGCCAGGACCTCGTGATCTGAATGAGCTCCTCGACGCTCTTGCATTCTCCACGGGCCATAAGGCAGCTCCTGCCTCCACACACAGAGCGAGGAGGAGCTTGACAGTCCGTGCATAAACAAATATTTTGCAACCTCCGTCTTAACATCGCCGAAAGAAGGAATAAGGGGGCGGGTCACACCGTCAGCCAATAGCATCACATGCGCACTAACTTGACACAAGAGGAGAAGCCGGATGCTTTCTGAACCCACATTGTAATGTTCAGGGGCAAATAGCTAGAAAAGTTAAGTCAGAAGATTGTATATAGCTAGGTGGGTAGCACATGCTGCTTCAGCATCTCCTAAATCGGGAAGATGTTTATTTTAAATTTACTGTGGTGACTGTTTGAGTCCAATAGTGGGGGCCCAAGCTCCAGGGGCCCTATGCAAATGCACAATCAGAGTAGCGGTAAACACTGCTGCTGCTGACGGTACAATAGTACATTGGGCACCCAGCTGACATACACCACTGGCATGACGACTCCAAATGCACCCTTTGGGTGGGGTGGATGGAGGCGAATCCTTTTCTCCCGGTTCACCGCAGGAGCCAGTAACGTGGGCTGCTGACATTTCCCTTTCATTCTTTCAGGATGACTCGACTTTTTGCATGACATATTGCCTCCAATGAAAGGCCCGTTGGGGTGTATGATGCGTACTGAGTTTTGCAGCTGATCAGCAGCGCCCCTGGTGGCAGGCTGAAGAGATGCGACTCTACCGAGACGGGGGGGGGGCAAGAGGCAATTCGGCAAAGTGAGGGTAATTCACGGCTTAACCACAAATGAAATGGTAATTCATTACTCTGACCTGTTGTCGTATTGGCTGTCAATATGAAGTGGAGAAAAATATGGTTAGGCAAAGTTTAAAGAAAAAGGGCAAAGGGCACCCCCTGTTGAAATTGCCAGTAATGATGCATATGAGGAATGGTCCTCAATCATCAAGCCTGTAATTGCATGGTGTATTCATCTCTCTGGGTAGCGATTGTGCTATTGAGGCATGCTGGCTTGCGCGGTGTTAATTTAATTTCCACAAAGCTGCATTTATCTGTCACTATGCATCAAAGTGGGACAGGGATGACGTTGAGTCCACCGAGACGCAGATATCACTCATGGGTGCTGAAGCGTTCCATCCATCCAACTTCCATTACCGCTTTTGGCTTGGGGTGTGAATACATCTTTATTACATGTATGGTTTCCAAGCTTGTGGGACTATGTAGAGCAGAGGTTCCCAACCCCCAGTATTCCACTGAGCCACAGAAGGCTGGGGGGGTTGGGGGAGGGGCTGGTGTAATCTGTGGCACTAACTGGAGATCAGGTGCCCTTGCCTTGATTCCCACGAAGTCAGCAGGGTGACTTGACAGAGCTTGAGATGTGGAGATGAATCTAACCCTGAGTGGCTGGCCCCTGATACGAGACCAGACAAATTCTGAAAGCCAAAGGGCCCCTTCGAAGGCAAGCAGTGAACTGTATGCTGGATAGTCAGTCTAAGCCTGAGCTATTTAAATCGCGGTCCTCAAGGGCTGAGCATTGCTGATTCTCCATCCCTCCTTTACCTGTAAGCCAGGTGTGAAGCCTCTGGCCAATAAGAGTCAGTAATTATTACACTAACCACCTGGGATAACTGAAAACGCGGCCTGGATTTGGAATCGAGGTTCCGATTCTAAGAGCCCGGGTCAGAAACATTAATGGCTCTGCTGGATCACATTATGGGGGGAGGGTTAAAGATGTATTTTGGGACTTTGTGGAAAGACTGCGCAAGGACACCAGTTAACATTTAAAAATATTTTTAGTTTTAAATCAAATGAATTGTTAAAAGTGGTAGCTGAGCTGCCTGTCAGTCCTTTCGATATGCTATTTTTAAGAGCAGCTGTTTTCTTGATCTCAGTTTCTCACCCTCGGTTTGCACCCTTGCAGGGGACGCTGCTCCCTGAGACTAAAATAGCAAAAAGGTCTCGCCAGACCCAACTGGACGTCCTTGGTCTGCGGCATAGTGAGCGCGTCATGCCCTGTGGACCACTCGCGGCCATGTGACAATCTGTTGACCGCGTGTCGCAATTACAGCGATTCCTGGCGTCAGATGGTGCGGGGCAGATGGAGGGAGAGGCGGGCCCTGCTGGGGCGGCCGCTGGCGCTTTGATCTCCCTGTCAGCCCAACCTGGAGGACGCTGTTTTGAAGGGACCAGAGTAGCACTCATAGACTGCTAAGTGGCACACGGCTGAGAGGGTGGAGGAGGACGGAGCTTGCATCCAGCCCTTTGAGATTTCCGTACACCTTGTGCTTGGTCAATGATCCACATCTCCACTTGCTTTTCTGTTTTCTGCCAATTTTGAGGTGTGAAAAAGCACTCCAATAGTCCTAATCAGCGAATCACACACCATTACAGCACAAAAGCTTCTAACCTTAAATAATACACACTCGGGATGCACTGATTTGCCACAGATCAGGTAAGGAACTGAACTTTCAGCCCAAACAGCTCAATTTATTGTCAGTGTCAATAGCATAAATAGTACTGTCTATTATATACTTATAGTGGTGTTAAATAAGTAATTGTAATAGCTTGTTTTCATTTCATTACTTACTTACTTAATTACAATGACAAAGCTTAACTAGGTTAATTGGCATTAAAGGCAAAACCCAAACAATCAGAATCTTATTAACTGTTAAGCAACATAAGACCATCCATCCATCCATTTTCCAAACCGTTTATCCTACTGGGTCGTGGGAGGTCCGGAGCCTATCCTGGAAGCAATGGGCACGAGGCAGGGAACAACCCAGGATGGGGGGCCAGCCCATCACAGGGCACACTCACACACCATTCACTCACACATGCACACCTATGGGCAATTTAACAAGTGCAATCACAATCATAAAGCCTCAGCATGTTTTTTTGGACTGTGGGGGGAAACCGGAGTACACAGAGGAAACCCCACGACGACTTGGGGAGAACATGCAAACTCCACACACATGTAACCCAGGCGGAGACTTGCACCCGGGTCCCTGAGGTGTGAGGCAACAGTGCTAACCACTGCACCACCATGCCGCCCGCAACATAAGA